>NC_045445.1:54518434-54659417 GCF_002776525.5 Piliocolobus tephrosceles
ATGGGTTTGTCATAAATAGCTCTTATTATTTTGAGGTACGTTCCATCAATACCGAATTTGTTGAGCGTTTTTAGCATGAAGGGCTGTTGAATTTTGTCAAAAGCCTTTTCTGCATCTATTGAGATAATCATGTGGTTCTTGTCTTTGGTTCTGTGTATATGCTGGATTACGTTTATTGATTTGGGAATGTTGAACCAGCCTTGCATCCCAGGGATGAAGCCCACTTGATCATGGTGGATAAGCTTTTTGATGTGCTGCTGAATCCGGTTTGCCAGTATTTTATTGAGGATTTTTGCATCGATGTTCATCAGGGAGATTGGTCTAAAATTCTCTTTTTTGGTTGTGTCTCTGCCAGGCTTTGGTATCAGGATGATGTTGGCCTCATAAAATGAGTTAGGGAGGATTCCCTCTTTTTCTATTGATTGGAATAGTTTCAGAAGGAATGGTACCAGCTCCTCCTTGTACCTCTGGTAGAATTCAGCTGTGAATCCATCTGGTCCTGGGCTTTTTTTGGTGGGTAGGCTATTAATTCTTGCCTCAATTTCAGAGCCTGCTATTGGTCTATTCAGGGATTCAACTTCTTCCTGGTTTAGTCTTGGGAGAGTGTATGTGTCCAGGAAATTATCCATTTCTTCTAGATTTTCTAGTTGATTTGCATAGAGGTGTTTATAGTATTCTCTGATGGTAGTTTGTATTTCTGTGGGGTCGGTGGTGATATCCCCTTTATCATTTTTTATTGCGTCTATTTGATTCCTCTCTCTTTTCTTCTTTATTAGCCTTGCTAGCGGTCTGTCAATTTTGTTGATCTTTTCAAAAAACCAACTCCTGGATTCATTGATTTTTTGGAGGGTTTTTTGTGTCTCTATCTCCTTCAGTTCTGCTCTGATCTTAGTTATTTCTTGCCTTCTGCTAGCTTTTGAATGTGTTTGCTCTTGCCTCTCTAGTTCATTTAATTGTGATGTCAGAGTGTCAATTTTAGATCTTTCCTGCTTTCTCTTGTGGGCACTTAGTGCAATAAATTTCCCTCTACACACTGCTTTAAATGTGTCCCAGAGATTCTGGTATGTTGTATCTTTGTTCTCATTGGTTTCAAAGAACATCTTTATTTCTGCTTTCATTTCGTTATGTACCCAGTAGTCATTCAGGAGCAGGTTGTTCAGTTTCCATGTAGTTGAGCAGTTTTGATTGAGTTTCTTAGTCCTGAGTTCTAGTTTGATTGCACTGTGGTCTGAGAGACAGTTTGTTATAATTTCTGTTCTTTTACATTTGCTGAGGAGTGCTTTACTTCCAATTATGTGGTCAATTTTGGAGAAAATTTTTGCAATCTACTCATCTGACAAAGGGCTAATTTCCAGAATCTACAAAGAACTCAAACAAATATACAAGAAAAAAACAAACAACTCCATCAAAAAGTGGGGAAAGGATATGAACAGACATTTCTCAAAAGAAGACATTCATACAGCCAACAGACACATGAAAAAATGCTCATCATCACTCACCATCAGAGAAATGCAAATCAAAACCACAATGAGATACCATCTCACACCAGTTAGAATGGCAATCATTAAAAAATCAGGAAACAACAGGTGTTGGAGAGGATGTGGAGAAATAGGAACACTTTGACACTGTTGGTGGGATTGTAAACTAGTTCAACCATTATGGAAAACAGTATGGCAATTCCTCAAGGATCTAGAACTAGATGTACCATATGACCCAGCCATCCCACTACTGGGTATATACCCAAAGGATTATAAATTATGCTACTACAAAGACACATGCACACGTATGTTTCTTGCGGCACTATTCACAATAGCAAAGACTTGGAATCAACCCAAATGTCCATCAGTGACAGACTGGATTAAGAAAATGTGGCACATATACACCATGGAATACTATGCAGCCATAAAAAAGGATGAGTTTGCGTCCTTTGTAGGGACATGGATGCAGCTGGAAACCATCATTCTTAGCAAACTATCACAAGAAGAGAAAACTAAACACCGCATGTTCTCACTCATAGGTGGGAACTGAACAATGAGCTCACTTGGACTCGGGAAGGGGAACATCACATACTGGGGCCTATCATGGGGAGGGGGGAGGGGGGAGGGATTGCATTGGGGAGTTATACCTGATATAAATGATGAATTGATGGGTGCTGACGAGTTGATGGGTGCAGCACACCAACATGGCACATGTATACATATGTAACAAACCTGCACGTTATGCACATGTACCCTAGAACTTAAAGTATAATAAAAATAAAAAATAAAAAAAATAATAGACACTCGGGGCCAGGCGCGGTGGCTCACGCCTCTAATCCCAGTGCTTTGGGAGGCCGAGGCGGGCAGATCACGAGGTCAGGAGATCGAGACCATCCTGGCTAACACGGTGAAACCCCGTCGCTACTAAAAAAAAAACTAAAAAAATTAGCCAGGCATGGTGGCTGGTGCCTGTAGTCCTAGCTACTCGGGAGGCTGAGGCAGGAGAATGGCGTGAACCCGGGAGGCGGAGCTTGCAGTGAGCCAAGATCGTGCCCCTGCACTCCAGCCTTGGGCAGACAGAGCTAGACTCCGTCTCCAAAAAAAAAAAAAAAAAAAAAATAGACATTGGGAACTTCAAAAGAAGGTGGGAGAAAAGCAAGAGTTGAAAACATACCTGTTGGGTACCACTTTCACTATTTGGGGGATGAGTTTACTAGAAGCCCAAACTTCAGCATTACTCAATATATCCATGTAACAAACCTGCACCTCCTGAACGTATAACAATTTTTACAAATCCACTAGCGCAACTTTTTTTAAATTCTCAATATAAATTCATTAAATATCTATCTTATCCAGGGAAAAAGTAACTCATGGGTCAAAGCAGAATCCCAAGGAAAGTTTAAAAATATTTATAGTTCAATGTAAATTAAAACACAATTCAAAATATCTGGAATGCAACGTAAGGCAGTGTTTTAAGAGCAATTTATAGTACTAAATGCTCATGTAAAAAATAAATAAATAAATGCCTCAAATCGATGACCTAAACTTCCACATTAAAAATTACACAAATAAGAGCAAAATAAATCCAAAGCAATCAGACAGAATGAAACATATAGATAACATCATCAATCAATGAAAATGAAAGCAGAAAATCAATAAAGTCATTCAATGACCTTTTGAAAAGATTAGTAAATTCATACATTTCTATCACGATTAAAAAAGAAAAAATATATAAATCAACTATATGAGAAACACAAGGCAGAACATTACAAAAGAGCCTACAGATATTTAAAGAATAAAAGTAGAATATTAAGAACAACTTTATGCCCATTAATTTTACATTTCGGAACAAATAGACTAATGTACTAAAAGAAACAAACTACCAAAACTTACTCCAGAAAGACATAGATACCCTGAATAATTTTATATCTATTTTAAAAATTTTACACAAAAACCTCCAATTAAAGAAAAAATTCTGGGTCTATATTCTTTCACAGGCAATTCTACCAACCATTTTAAAAATAATCCCAAATTTATAATTTCCAGAAAATAGAATTTGAGTAAACACTTTGTTTTCATTTGTTTGTTATAGTAGCTTTATTCTTCATAGCCAAGACTTGGAAACAACCAAAATGCCACTCAGGGGGTAAAATGGTCAAAAGAACAGTTGTACATCTCTGACATAGACTACTACTCAGGAACCAAAAGAATGAACTACTAATACATGCAATGACTTGGATGAATATTCAGAAAATTAGACATATTTTTCAGATCAATCTTATTCTGATACTCGAACCAGGCAAAAGCATTACAAAATAATCAGAGAAAAATATCCCTCATGAATATAAACTCAAAAATTTTTGAAACGATGTTAGCACATTAAATTCAGAAATATATCTGAGATTATATAGCATAAGCAAGAGAAGTTTATCTCAGAAATTCAATAGTGTTCAATATTCAAAAATCAATATGATTCACCATATTAAGAAAACAAAGAAGGAAAGCCAAATTATCATCTTAATGGATGCAGAAGAAACATATATTGAAATTCAATATTTATTCATCATAAAAATCTCAATAAAAAATAAATAAAAGGGAACTTTTTCAACATAATAATAGATATGTACAAAAACCCTATATCTAGCATTATACCTAATGGTAAAAGACTGAATCCTTCTCCCTAAGATCACAAACAAGGCAAGGATGCTGAATCTCACTAGTCCTGTTCAACATTTTAGTGAAGATCCTGACAAATAAAAATAAATTTTAAAAAATCAAATTAGAGAAAAAGAAATAATACTGTCTCTGTTTACATATGAGATAATTAAGTAGAAAATCCTAGAGTACATAAAAAAGCAACTAGAACTAATAATTTAGTGTAGCAAAATTTCAGGATGCACAGATAATATGTAAGAATCTATTGTATTCCTAAATACTAGCAATGACCAAGTGGAAATTAAAATGTAAAAAATAGCACCATTCCCAATACCATCAAAACCTGTAAATCACTCTATTATAAATGTTTTAAATGTGTGCAAGTTCTGTATGCTGTAAAAAACAAAGCTCTGAGGAAAAAGTTAATAGAGAACTAAATATATGGAGAAATATACTGTAATCGTAGTTTGGAAAGCTCAATAATGTTATTTCTCCCCAGCCTGATCTATACATTCAACACAATTTATGAAAATAAACAACCTGATTATTAAATTTATATGGAAAAACAATAGATCTAAAATTTTCAAAATAATTTTGAAAGAGGAAAATAACATTGTAGAACTCTATATCTAAGATACTATTGTATTGTTCTATGAGTTTTCAAAAAAGGTGCAAAGGCAATAAAACAAGGAAAGAATACTCTTTGAAAAATTGTACTGGAATAAATTAAAATTTATATGCAAAAAAATAAAAATTTAATTTATACCTTGTACTACACATAAAAATTAGCTGAAAATGAATTTTAGAACTAGATGTAAAATCAAAAACTATTAAATTTCAAAAATAACATGTAAGAGAATGTGCTTACTATCCCAGATTAGGCAACAATTCCTTAGATGGTAAACAAAATGTAAAATCCCTAGCATTAAATAAATAAGAAATTGAATTTCCTTAAGGTAAAAAAATTGTGCTTTTCAAGATACTCTTAGCAATCCAAATTTTTATCAACAGATGACTGAATAAATAAATGGTGGTATATCCATTTAACAAACTAAAACTAATAGAAAAGAATGAACTAGTGATACTCAAAACAACACGAATGAACAAAATAATAATAATAATTTGAGTTAAAGTAGCCAGAAAGTTATAAAGTAAATACTGTATACTTCCACTTTATAACATTCTGAAACTCACAGTGACAGAAAACAAATCAGTGGTCGCCTGGGATTGGGGAGCAGTGGTGGATGGAAGGAATGTGTAACAAAGGGGTGCAGTTGGGTATGTTCACTATATCAAATGTGGTAATGGTTTTGTTTCACATATGTATACATTTGCCCAAACTTATGGAGTTGTATACTTTAAATACATTGTCTATTTCCTGTAGATTATGCATCAATAAGTTGTTAAATAAAAATATAGTTTTAAGAAATAAAAAGGCAAACTGCAGAATGGGAGAAAATGCTGTAAAACTCATATCTGATAAAGGACTTGTACCTAGAATATATTTTAAAATCTCAAAATGCATTACCTAGAAAATAATAAAACAAAGTGTGCTGAAGATTTGAATAGAAACTTCACCAAAAAAGGCATACGGATTTCAAGCAATAATATGAAAAGATGCTGACATTTATTAGAAAACAGCAAAATAAATCCTCAAAGAGATACCCCTGCAGGCATATTAAATATTTATTATTATATTTATTAAATGTTCTGTAAATGTCTATTAGATCCATTTGGTCTATAGTGCAGATAAAGTCTGATGTTTCTTTGTTGGTTTTCTGTCTGGAAGATGTGTTTAATGATGAAAGTGTGCTGGAGTCTCCAGCTGCTAATGCACTGGGGCCTATCTCTCTCTTTAGCTCCAATAATATTTTTTATATATCTGAGTGCTTTAGTGTTGGGTAAATATATATTTAGAATTGGTATGTCCTCTTGCTGAATTTACCCCTTTATCATTGTATAAAGATACTTTTTTTGTCTCTTCTTATAGTTTTTACCTGGAAATCTATTCTGTCTGATATATGTGTAGCAACTCCTGCTCTTTTTTTGGTTTCCATTGGCAGGATTACCTTTTTCCATCCCTTTATTTTCAGTCTATGTGTGTCTTTATAGGTGAATCATGTTTCTTGTAGGAAACAGATCAGTGCGTCTATTTTTCATCCACTCAGCCAGTCTATATCATTTGGAGAATTTAATCAATTTACAGTCAATGTTATTATTGATAACTAAGATTCCTAAGTGAAATAACTCAGAAGTTGAAAATCAAGTACTGCATGTTTTCACTTCTAAGTGGGAGCGTAACAATGGGTACATGTGGTTTTCCAGTTGTTTTGTGGTCTTCTCTTCCTTATTTATTTCCTTCCTTTCTTTCTCTAGTGATGGTGATTTTTTCTGGTGATATGATTTAGTTTATTGCTCTTTTTTTTTAATGTATCCATTTTAAGTTTTTTGGTTTCAGGTTACCATGATGCTTGCAAATACTATCTTATAACCCATCATTTTAACCTGATAACAACTTAACACAATTTGCATATAAAACAAACAGGCTAAAAGAAAATTGATAAAAAACTCTATGACTTAACCCTCCCTCCCTGCTTTTTAACTTTTTTTCTATTTATATCTTATTGTATTGGCTAAGTCTTGAAAAGTTGTTGGAGTTATAATTTTTGATTTGTTCATTGTTTAGTCTTTCTATGTAGGATAAGCGTGTTTTACACATCACAGTTACAGTGTTATAGTATTTTGTGCTTTTCTGTGTACTTACTATTATCAGTGGGTTTTGTACGTTCAGGTGATCATTTATTGCTCGCTAATATCCTTTTCTTTCTGATCGAAGTGCTCCCTTTACTATTTCTTGTAGGACAGGTATGTCATTGATAAAATCCTTCAGCTTTTGTTTGCCTTGGAATATCTTTACATATCCTTCATGTTTAAAGAACATTTTTGCCAGATATTCTATCCTAAGGTAAATTTTTTTTTTTTTTTTTTTTTTCTGTCAGCACTTTAAATATGTCAAGTCCCTGTCTCCTGACCTGTAAGGTATCTACTGAAAAGTCTGCTGCCAGATGTATTGGAACTCCATTTGTGTTAATTATTTATTTTCTCTTGCTATTTTTAAGACCCTTTCTTTTTCCTTGGTCTTTGGGAGTTTGATTAGTAAATTACTCGAGGTAGTCTCTTTTGAGTTATATCTGTTTGGTGTTCTATAACTTTGTTGTACTTCAATATTAGTATCTTTCAGTAGGTTTAAGGAGTTCTCTGTTATTATCTATTTTTATTAACTTTCTACCCCTATCTCTTTCTCTACCTCTTTTTTAAGGCCAAGTTATTTAAGTTCAATAAAGGCCAGTTATTTAAGTTCAACAATTCTTAGATTTGCTGTTTTAAGCCTATTTTATAGATCTTGTAGGTGTGCTTTATTGTTTTTATTATTTTTTGTCTCCTCTTACTGTATATTTTCAAATAATCTGTCTTCAAGCTCACTAACTCTTTCTTCCGCTTGATCAGTTCTGCTATTAAAGGACCATGATGAATTTTTCAGTACTCCAATTGCATTTTCTCAGCTCTAGAATTTCTGTCGGATTCTTTTTAATTATTTCAATATTTTTGTTAAACTTATCCAAAAGAATTCTAAATTATTTCTCTGTGTTATCTTGAATTTCTTTGAGTTTCCTCAGCACAGTACTTTTGAATTCTCTGAAAGGTCACATATCTCTGTTTCTCCAGGATTTGCCCCTGGTGCATTATTTTGTTCATTTGATGAAGACATAGCTTCCTGGATGGTGTTGATGCTGGTATATATTCTTCAGTGTCTGGACATTTATTGTATTCTTCACTATCTAGCTTATTTGTAGTCATTCTTGGTAAGGCTTTCCAGATATTTGAAAGGACTTGGGTGTTGTGATCTAAGCTGTATTTTCTTTAGGGGGCTCAGCAAGCCCAGTAATGCTGTGGTTCTTGAAGACCTGATGATCTTGGACAAGATCTGGGAGTATTCTCTGGATTACCAGGTAGAGACTCTTATTATCTTTCCTTCCTTTTTTCCAAATATACATGTTCTCTCTCTTTTTCTCTCTTTTTTAAGCCATCTAAAGCTTGGATTGGAGTGACTCAAGCACCCCTGGGGCCACCATAACTTTGTGCTAAGTCAGGTCTGCAGCCAGCATAGCACTGGGTCTTGCCCAAGGCCTGCTGTAACCATTCTCTGGATACTGCCTATGTGCTCTCAAGGCCTTGGGGCTCTACAATCAGCAGGTGGCAAAGCCAGACAGGCCCGTTTCTGTTTTTTCAGGATGATGGCCTCGCCAATGCCCTGGGAGGTTGCAGAAGTACCCTCTGGGAGTCAGGGACTAGAGTCAAAAACCTTAGAAATCTACCTAATGTTTTACTGTATTGTGGCTGAGCTCAAACTGAAATCAGAAGATGCAGTCCTTCTCATTCTTCCCTCCCCTTCCCAAAGGCAAATGAGTCTCACCCCATAGCCACAGGCTAAGAAAAGTACAGACAGACTACTGCCGCTGTTCCCTTAAGGTCCAAGGGCTCTAAAATCAGCTTGTGGTAAATTCTGCCTGGCCTTGGACTTACCTTCAGAGCAGTGGACTCCTCTCTGGCCCAGGGCAGGTCCATAAATGTCATCCAGGGGTCAAGTTCTGAAACTGGGGACATCAAGACCCTGCTTGTTGCTCTACCCCACTGTGGCTGAGCTGCTATCTAAGGTGCGAGACAATGTCCCCTCTGTTTTTCTTCTGCTTTTCTCAAGCAGAAGTTCTGCCTCATAGCCACCACAATTGGTAATGTACTGAGTCTCACCTGAAGTCAATGAGCCTCAGAGCCTCACTCAAGACCCTCAGTGTAATAACTGTGTTTCACTCCTAGTTATTCAGAGACCAAGGACTCTGAATCCTGCCAGGACTGGGTCCTTTTCTTCAAGGCAGCAGCTTTCTCTTTCACCCAGAGTGTGTCTAGAAATGTCATCTGGGAGCTAGGGCATGGAGTGGGGTCTTCACAACTCTGACCAGTGCCCTATCCTGCTACGGCTGAGCTGATATCTTAGATGTATTACAAAGTTCTCCCTACTTTTCCCTCTCCTCTCCTGAAGCAGACGAATGGGGTCTCTTTTGGAGCCATGATCTGTGTTGCCCGGGGTTAGGGGAAGGGTGATGACAGCATTTCCTTGACTTCCCTAGCTGGTGTCTCAGTATGTTGCATTCCACCCCCCCAACCCATCCTCCATCCAGTTCACGGTCCCTGGGCCTAATTCATCTGTGGACTTAATAAGATTTGCAATCCTTATGATCCAGACTACTTTTCAAGTAAACTTGGAGACACAGAGCACTTTAGCCCTCCACTATGGGCCATGAAGATAGGCAATTCCCCTCTGGCTACAGCTGGTTTAAATTATCCTTTAGGCAGGCATCAGCTGAGTTTGGTCTGAGTTTCCTTACTGCTCTAATAGGATAGCACTGTGTTCAGTGCCTTACAAATTCTGTGTTCTCTCTCCCTCAGTGCCCAAAGATGCTCTAGGCACCACAACACCACTGCAGGGCATGGGGGAACGGTAGCATCAGATATTCGGGATCATTTTCTTTATCTCTTCAGTGCCTCTTTCAGCAATACAAAGCTAAAACCAGGTGCTATAAGTGCTCATCTGAATTTCGGTTCTTATGAAAGTGTTTTATCTGTGTATATAGTTGTTACATTGGTGTCTTTCTGGGGAGGATGATCGGTGGAACTTTCTATTCCACCACCTTGCTCCAACATCCTGAAACAAGGTTTAAAAAGCAAGTCAGATCATATCATTTTTTTTTTCTCAAAATGTGTGATGGATCGCCAGTTCACTAGGAAGAAAAGCCAAGTTATCATAATGGCCCACAGGGTCCTATACAAACTGCCCCCTCTCTGACCATCTCACCTATTACTGTCACCCTCACTCATGCTTCTCCAACCACACTAGCCCCTAGCTCTTTCTTACATATATCAAAAATATTTTCAAAACCAAAAGGTTTTGAACTTGCAGTTTCCTGTTCCTGGAATACACTTCATCTACATAGCTGTACTTCTTTTAAGTCTTTTGTTATATGTCACCTCTTTAGTTATGCTTTACTTTTAATTGTAACCCTTTTATATTGATGCTTTCAATGCCTCTTCCATGCTTTTTCTACACAGAATGTATCACCATCTGGGAACTTAAATGCTTTAGGTCCTTATTTTTGTTTATGTTCTTCCTCTGTTTACTCGAATGTAATGTTAGTGACAATAGAATATTTTTAAAATGTTTTTATATCTGTTGTATCCTCAGCATGTAAAACAGTGCTTTGTAAATAGCATGTAAAACAGACACATAGTAGCTGTTCAATAAATATTTGTTAAGCAAATACAAAAAATGGGAAAAATAAGACATAAGGAAGAATAAGTAAGCTTTTTATGACCATACCATAAATGAATTTTTTTGAGGTTTGGTGGGAGGCAGATGATAAGGAGCTGGAACTTTATCCTGGAAGAAATGAGAAGCTCTATAAGGGTTTTAGAAAGGGAGTGACAAGTGTATAAAATTTGTATTGTAGAAAATCTAGTTTGACTACCATGTGGGGAATCAATAGGGATGCAGAACAAGAGAAATTGAAACCAGTTAGGTATCTTTTTCAGTAGCCTATGTGAAACAATGTCCAACTGGACTAGCGTCCTGGTGGTAGGTTTAGATAGAAGGTAAGAAATTCAACAGATATTTTAAAAGCTTCCATGATTGATCCCCCTTCTGTTCCCTAAGAATTCAATTTACATTCATTTCCCAGTGCCAAATATGAATCTGCACTTATTGATTAGCTTATCTTTAAATGTTTTTCTTTCTCTCTCAAATCTCATTATTTTCTTCTGCAGGGACAGAAATTAAATTTTATATTGTTTAGATGTGCCTCCATAATACATAGAGCTATGTTTATTAACAGTTAAAATATATCACTAAATTGTAACCAGTCATTGATATTGTTACCCAGTGTAATGCCTATGTGACATAGCTAAATTTCTACCCTGCCTTAACTCTGCTTATTTTTAAGAAACATGACACCTGCGATTTTGAAAAGTTCTCGCGGCAACCAGACCAGCTGAGATGGGTTAGAACTAAGATAGCAAACCAAATGACTATAAAAAGACCCTAGGCTTCATTTTAATCTAATTTGCATGCTAAATGTTATTCCCACCAGTGCCATGACAATTGACAATTGCCATGACAGTGATCAGAAGAAGTTATGAAAAGACAAAAAGGAAGATAACATTCAGGTTCTGGGACATTCACTGCTCATTTCTAGAAAAGACATAAATATTCCCCCACTTGCTTTTAATGTCCAACCCCTTCATTAGAGAAGTCCTAAATTTTAACTCCCTCACCCCTCACTAGTGGAGAAGTTGATTTGTGAACGATATTCTCACTTCTCAATTCCATGGCCATTAAATAAACCCTGTATTTCTTGGCACTCACTTTCAGTTTTATTTATTGACTTTGCAACACCAAACAGCAAAAGACTCTATCTTTTGGGGGACTAGCTTTGTCAGTAACAATACAAAAGAAAGGAATTGAAACATTCCACAAGATTTAACTTTGTCATAATTGTTCACAAAGAGCTCCAATCCTTCACCTATTTTTCTTCATGCTGTATTGCATCTTTGGAAGTCAAGTGAAAAATTTGTTTCCTCTTCTTCATTCAAGTTTGTTTTTATTAAGAGGAAAATATTAAACTTTGGAAAGGAAGACTGCAAAAACCATCTAGAAATGCATATATAGAGAAAATAAAGTTGCCTTCTCTCCTCATCCTGAATGAGTTTTCAAATATCTCTTCTAATTGCATTGCAGAGATTGCTTTGGTGGGTTTAGAAATTTGAAATACACAGCAATTTAGAAAAAAATACAGAATCTATATATTTTTTTTTTCTCTAATTGATAGTGAATGAGAGACAGATGCTCTCTGGTCCAGTTACATTTGTCATTTTTGAACTCCTTTATTGGCATAAGACCTATAAGTGCCAGCCAGTCATGATTAAAATCTTGTGAACTGAATGACATTCAGTTTGCCATTTACTCTCAGGCACTGAGATCCAGCCAGTAACAGAATACCTTACAGTGCACTAACTGATCTGGTAACAGGATCTTGCACCCATCAGCATGGAATTAGAATAACAACATCCTTTCCAGAAAAGAGGGTGTTTTATATTAAATACAATTGTATGCAAGTTTTTAGCATTTAGAAAACCTGTCAGATAAAAAAGTTTCCACATCATTGTTTCAGGAAGAAGCAGATTGTAAAATCAAGTGACCCCAGAAAAGAGCAGCTTCTCTTTTTCTCTTCTGAGTAAATTCCATCAGAAAAGCCAAATCTGAACAAGAATTAGTCCAGAAATTAGAATTTCAAACTTAAATAAACTTCCTGGATTATCCAATTAGATATAGCTCCTAGGTTATATGTATGAATAAAAGCATTCACCCGGAAGAGATTTATTCATAATTTACTGTGATCCCTAATAATTTGAGGCAGTTATCAGTTAATTTTAGAAGTTTATTTTGCCAAGATTGAGGACACACACCTGAGACACAGCCTCAGGAGGTCCTGATGACATATGCACAAGGTGGTCAGAGCACAGCTTGGTTTTATACATTTTAGGGAGACATGAGATATCAATCAACATATGTAAAATGAACATTGGTTCAGTCCAGAAAGACGGGACAACTTGATGCAAAAGCAGAACAACTCAAAGTGGGGAGGGAGCTTCCAGGTCACACACAGGTGACAGACAAATGGTTGCATTCTTTTGAGTTTCTTAGCCTTTCCAAAGGAGGCAATCAGATACGCATTTATCTCAGTGAGCAGAGGGTTGACTGAATAGAATGAGGGGCAGGTTTTCCCTAAGCAGTTTCCAGTTTGAATTTTCCCTTTAGCTTAGTGATTTGGGAGGCCCAAGATATTTTTCTTTCATATTTCCCCCCTTTTCCTTTAAAATCCTTTGGAGAAAGGATTTTTGAAGGAAATGAGTCTCTGAACTCAGGTTTCATCTGCTCTATCATGACTACAATCATTTATTCCGGTACAGGTAGTTATAAAGAAACTCGTTTTTAGAAGATTGTGAAGTCTAATGTCCTATGAAGAGAAAATAGGGGGAGAGAGGGAGAAGAACCACAATAAACACAAGGACAATCCTGAGAAATTTATATAGGCCACATTACTCTGAAGTCTATACATCAGTAGGCAGTTATGAAAGTGACTTACATATGTAAATAGGTTGCTGTTATTTTCTTCTGAAGTTTAAGTTGTCTAGCTTCAATTCACAGGGCTTTACAAAAACATGGCTTAGTTTTCAGTGACTCCAAATTAGAAAAAAAAAAATGGGAAAAAAAGGAAAAAAATGAAAACATCATTTCAAAGATTCATAGCCAAGAAAAATGAGAATTCTGTCTAAACTGTGGAAAATAATAAAATATGAAAAACATTTGGACAAGACTAGAATCTAACGACAAGTGTACTATAATTTCTGAAACATAACTTCTCTCCAATTTCCCATTTTTGCTAAAGATAAATCACGGTGGGACTGGTTTGCTTTATTATACTTGGCCTAATTATTTGTATACAGTGCAGTAAGAATACTTTTAAAATAGGCTTTTCTGGAAGTTTGTTCCATAGAAGGGACCTCAGATAAGACTTTTTTAAAGCCCAGTCCAGCCATGGTTTTGTTCCATCAAATATCTATGAGTTGGGTGATCCTCTCCTCTTGAGATTTCAATATAAAACTGGGGCTCCTGGGCCTGTCAGAAAGTAACATTCTTTACTTACCACAGGTCAGAAACCCTCTACAGGGACTGTGTACATGAAATATGAGGCCAGTTTTCCCAGTGGCTTTTCTTGGCTCCATATGTCAAGTTTGATTTCTTAAAGAAAAGCACACCATTCTAGTCAAAGCCATAGTGAAACAACCAGTTTCACCAATTGTGCCCTGTTACAAATGAAAACAGATTCTTACTGCACTTACACAAATAATGGTATTGCCATAAGTTAAAAATATTCACAAATAGTCTCCAAATTCTGGAGAAATCAGGCTGAGAGAAACAAATAGGCTCCAAATTTTATTCATAGGAGTATACTAAATTGTCAAAAGTTCCAAAACTCTGAAAAACAAAACAAAAGATCAGCAATATTGTAAGCAAAAAGTAGAAAAATATTAGTTTAGTCCATGCAGTTAATTCCTATTCTGCTTGATATTCATCAACATTTTAGCTCTAAATGAGTTCTGAAAGTTTTTCCTCTACTCTGATGTCACAATCTCCAGAGTTATCAGAAACCTGCATTCAAGAGCACCTGTTAGAGTTTTATAGCTGATTGTAAAACCACCTTTGAGAGAAGGACCAAAACAAGACAATTTTCTATGGATGACAAAAGTTTTAGGGGAGCTATAGTCAAAGAAACAATTTACAAAGTAATTTGTTACCTCTGTGGCATGCAATAATTTACCATAACAATTATAATTTTTACTGATAATGTACACTAAATTATATCAGAATTATAGGAGTTTCCCATAATTTTGGAACACATACTAATAACATATTTAAACAAATATAGCCTAAAGAAAACCAAACACCATTTCACATTTGACAATGCTTCCTGTATAATTTTTACACTACATAAGCCTAATTATGTCATTTTTGGACTTCAAGGAACCTAATATCTTAAAGGAATCATTACATCAGGAAAAGGCATAATGTATAATTTGATTTTGGAAAGTTTGTCAAATTCCAAAGGTTTAAAACACTTGATATCACAAAATGGGATCACATGCCATTGTAAAATAAGTCATTCATTTAAGCGAAGTGGTAATTCAAGGATTTCAAATAATGGCATAAACCTTCATTCTTTGAGAGAGAAGACTTAATATTCCAAACAATAAGCTCTAATAGAAACAGCAGGAAGCAAATTAGATTTGTTTTTCAAAATTTTACATACAATCTATAAAATTTTAATCTTGACTATAAAATATAACTTCCATAAGCCTTCTACCACCTTTATAACCTTTATTAAAGAGTTGGTTAATGCTTCAAGAAAACCTTGTTAATTTGACGCAGGGGCCAATATGCTGGTCTTGCATCAGTGTGCCTTTAACATTGATGATTAATTTATAGAGAAACAGAATTTATTTTATCTTTCAAAATATGCTCATACGATCTCACACTCCCATCTTTTCCACAATAGTACCTGGGCATTGAGTTGAAATAGCTTTAATTTCTGGCCCTGTGTCTCAGGAATACAGTTTATTTTGATGGGCATTTTCTATGGGGCCTGAAGATGGGGCTCTAATTGCTGTCAGCATTTAAACTTTAGCAGGACTTGGTGTCCTTTTTAGACCCAGAGTCAAAGCTCTATAACTCAATGTCCCAAGTACTTTACAAACACATACAGAGAGATACACAGATGTAATAACCTTAATTTTAAAAAGTTTAATCTGTCTTTTTCATAAGCAAAAAAAAAAAAAACTTAGTAATAATGGCATAAGAATTGTTTTGATGAAAGGTAAATCTGTTAGGCCAGCTACCAAAAGGCAACAGACGTTCTACACTGCACGGAATATTATATTGGAGAAAACATTTCCTTTAAACCTTTAAGAAAACATCATTAGCATCAGGCCACTGCAACAGAACTCCAGGGAAAAAAAATATTTATATAAGCTGAAAATGTGTTCAAGGAGAGAATTACTATTTTACTCTCTTTAAAAGGGGAGAGAAAACTGAAAATGGAGAGATGCAATAAAAACTGAACTTTGGGTTGAAAAATTAAAATATTTTATAATTTATTAAGAATAAATCAATCCCTTAAGAAAATATTATTGTTCTAACCAATTATTCAGTATAGAAGTGTTTTTTTACATCAAATCTAAACTTTAGAAAGACCATTATAATTTTCCTTTAATTATAGACAACTTGATCATATAAAGTGTTTGTTTTTTTAAGTCCTCTTATTGTGACTTATGCAGATCATTCATGACATGTTTGGACTTTCTGGTTTGTTCTAAACATCCCTCTTTCTTAAACAACCAGTCATTTCATTCTAGGTCTAAATTTACCATAAAAGATTCTTTCTCATATAACATTATTTATCGTTAAGCTTTCTACAAAAAAAAAAAAAAAAAAAAAAAAACCTCTTTATTTCTATAACTTTCTTTTCATCTCTCTTATTTCCTGGTTTTACCTTGTTTTATATATAACCTTTAAATAAGCTTTGAAATAGACAAAAACTATTCACCCTTTTAAACAAAGGATATATCTTTTAGAAAGTTTTCCTACAATATATTTTTATTGCAAGATACCCAAGTAATGAAATATTTGTTATTTAATTTAATATAACTTGATATTCTGTATTATAACTAGTTTGTCTGTAAATAGTATCCCACCACATTTACCTAATTATTTTATTCTAATTGTTTACTTAGATTATTTATGAAAACCGTGATAGTCATGATTTAAAGTTATAAAACCACCATTGGAAAATTATAACTGAGACACTGAAACAGATTTGACCTAATTCACTCCATCTTGCTTTTCACTTCCAAGTTGTCCTTGTTCATTCCTGGGCATAGGCCAAACTAACTTTGGGAGGAACTCAGTTTGTATTTTAGCTTTGAAACAAAGACAATAACAGTCCTTCAACAAAACAAATCTCCTTACTGTCTGTGTAATAGACTGCCCAAAGCCACAGGATTAGAAGTTACGGTATTCTTACTCAATTCAAGATGTAGCTATTTTCATTAAACCAACATAAATGTCTTATTTATTAAAAATTACACAAGCAAAATTCATTCTGTTTTGGGCTGGGTTTATAATTTTATAACCTTTATGCCAAATTTTGACACCTTATGGTACTTGGCAGGGATAAATATGAAATTGCTTGATTAATAAATGCAAACAAAAGTGTATGCTGGTAATTCTTAAGACATTTCTAATATTACTTTACCATTAATTTTAAAGCTAGCTTATTTAATAAAGATTCTATTTAAGTTATATAAGTTTGAAAAAGCATTTGACCAGTCTTTTCTTTTTTTCCTGATAAAGTATTTTATTTAAGTGCTTTTATTTTTCTTTGAGCCAATTAGAGTTCTTTTATATATTTTCAGTAGTAAAATATTGTGTACACAACACATAAATATATAGATGTATTAGGCATGCCAATAGAACTGTATCTTATAGATTCATAAAAACTTTTTTTCGTGTCTTAGACTTTCAGATTATTGATAACCTGTTTCACAAACCTAGGCAGTTGTCAGCTAAATAGCCTTAAATTTGCATAGAAAAGGAAACAACTCAGGTGAAAGTTAAATAGCAAAATTTACATGTTAAGGTACAGAGAGAAAAAGTCTGATGGTGCTAGAGGGAGATTAAAGATGGACACCAAATCAAACACAAATTATAGAAATTTATCACGGGATTGTATAAGGAGACCAATTTTATTTAGATAGGAACCGCCTATTTTTTTAACTGTAAGTGTGAGCTCTGAGCAGAGCCCACACTAAATCATGGGTCTCCAAAAAGGGAGAATTATTATGAGACTAGACCATGTGATTCTTTTACAGTGCACGTAGAAGTTTTTTAAACAAAAACATTTCTAAGTGTCTAAACTACACTATTCCTTAAAAACTCAAGAGTAGCCTCTGTTACAGTAACTATTTTAGTCAAAACATCAGGTGAAAACACAATTCAGTTGACTGAGAAGAAAAAAAACAAATTTGCTCAAAAAAAGACAAGGTCCTAGGAGAGACAAACAAACAAACTTACAAAAAACAAAAAATATGAAGGCCTTTTAAATACAAACATGCACACATGCACAAATACACATACACATCTTGAATGTTAGCTTTTTAATTAAGCTGACATTTAACTGTTGAGCTCCTTTAAAAAAAATCATTTTAAATCTCATTACCATATTTTAGCTAGGACAAATTGCTGCTATTTTAGAAGCACTAAGTATCAAAACAGAAAGGGCTTGATTTAGAAACCAAACCCAGTCTGTCATGGTGAAAAAAAAAGAAGCGCCTTAGCTATCAGACTGCAGTGTGGGGTGACGTCAATTGGTCTTTCAGTTTGGCTTGGCTAGGAAAAATATGGCCTTGTAATGTAAATAAAGCCTGTTAAGTAGTCAATATCGAATGTTGTTTTTTTTTCTTTTGATAGCAGTTTTTCTCCCCCCATCATACCACTATTTTTGTGGGCATTTAACCACTTTAGAGGCCTTATTCCACATAATTTGGAGCCTTCCTTTGGGCTTGATAAAGTCAGATAGAGTTGGTCAAACCCCATTGGAGAAAGAACAAAACAACAAAAAAAGAAGAAACAAACAAAAAATGTTAAGCAAAATAAATGATTGCCCAACTTATATACTTAGATGATTACTGAATGCTCTAATGGTAAGTAGAAATTAAGACCAGCTGGTTTTTTTTTTTTTTTTTTTTTTTTTCACTTTAAGTTCTGGGATACATGTGCAGAACATGCAGATTTGTTACATACATACAAATGTACCATGGTGATTTGCTGCCCCTATCAACCCATCATCTAGGTTTTAAGTCCCACATGCATTACGTATTTGTCATAATGCTCTGGTTCCCCTTGCCCCCCACCCCGCAACAGGCTTGGTGTGTGATGTTCCCCTCCCTGTGTCCATGTGTTCTCACTGTTCAACTCACATTTATGAGTGAGAATACGTAGGACTTGGTTTTCTGTTCCTTTGTTAGTTTGCTGAGAATAATGACTTCCAGCTTCATCCATACCCTGCATAGGACATGAACTCAATTTTTTTATGGCTGCATAGTATTCCATGGTGTATATGTGCCACATTTTCTTTATCCAGTCTATCACTGTTGGGCATTTGGGTTGATTCCAAGTCTTTACTATTGTATATAGTGCTGTAATAAACATATGAGTGCATGTGTCTTTATACTGGAAACGTTTATAAGCTTTTGGGTATATACCCAGTAATGGGGTTGCTGGGTGAAATGGTATTTCTCGTTCTACATCCTTGAGGAATCGCCACACTGTCTTCCACAATGGTTGAACTAATTTACACTCCCACCAACAGTGTGAAAACATACCTATTTCTCCACAGTCTCATCAGCATCTGTTGTTTTCTGACTTTTTAATGATCACCATTCTAATTGGCATGAGATGATATCTCATTGTAGTTTTGATTTGCATTTCTGTAACGATAAGTGATGATGAGCTTTTCTTCATGTTTGTTGGTCACATAAATATCTTTTTTTGGGAAGTGTCTGTTCATATCATTTGCCCACTTTTTGATTTTTTTTTCTTGTAAATTTGTTTAAGTTCCTTGTAGATTCTGGATATTAGGTCTTTGTCAGATGAATAGACTGCAAAAATTTTCTCCCATTCTGTAGGTTGCTGGTTTACTATGATGATAGTTTCTTTTGCTGTGCAGAAGCTTTTTAGTTTAATTAGATACCATTTGTCAGTTTTGGCTTTCGTTGGACTTGCTTTTGATCTTTTAGTCATGAAGCCTGTGCTCATGCCTATGTCATGAGTGGTATTGCCTAGGTTTTCTTCTAGGGTTTTTTTACGGTTTTAGGTTTTACATTTAAGTCTCCAATCCATCTTGAGTTAATTTTTGTAGAAAGTGTAAGGAAAGGATCCAGTTTGTTTTCTGCATATGGCTAGCCAGTTTTCACAGCACCATTTATTAAATAAGGAATCTTTTCCCCATTGCTTGTTTTTGTCAGGTTTGTCAAAGATCAGATAGTTGTAAACGTGTGGTATTATTTCTGAGGTCTCTATTCTGTTCCATTGGTTTATATATCTGTTTTGGTACCAACATCATGCTGTTTTGGTTACTGTAGCAGCCTTGTATTATAGTTTGAAGTCAAGTAGCATGATGCCTCCAGCTTTTTGGTTAGAATTGTCTTGGCTATTCGGTCTCTTTTTTGGTTCCATATGAAATTTAAAGTAGTTTTTTCTAATTCTGTGAAGAAAGTCAATGGTAGCTTCATAGGGATAGCATTGAATCCATCAATTACTTTGGGCAGTATGGCCATGTTCATGATATTGATTCTTCCTATCCATGAGCATGGATTTTTTTTTTCCATTTGTTTGTGTCTTCTCTTATTTCCTTGAGCAGTAGTTTGTAGTTCTCCTTGAAGAGTTCCTTCATGTCCCTTGTAAGTTGTATTTCTAGGTATTTTATTCTATTTGTAGCAATTGTGAATGGGAGTTCACTCATGATTTGACTCTCTGCTGGTCTGTTTTTGGTGTATAGGAATACTTGTGATTTTTGCACATTGAATTTGTATCCTAAGATTTTGCTGAAGTTGCTTCTCAGCTTAAGGAGTTTTGGGGCTAAGACGATGGGATTTTCTAAATATACTATCATGTCATCTGCAAACAGAGACCAGTTGTCTCTGTTTAAACTTAACTTTAGCCAAGACAAACCCCAATTCAGTTACTTACCTAGGGATGTGTTGAGACTGTAGACTGCTCTCTAACATCCTAGAAGCAGAAAAAAAAACTCATCTTATCTGTTAGAAGTGAGTTCAAACTCCATAAAGGAGTTGCCTGCCTTCCATCATCATTGAAACAGGAAATCTTGCCTTCCTTGTTGGAAAAATTAAAACTTGAAAAAAAGAGGAGTTGTACAGCAAAATAAACTTTAGATCTTGACCAAATTTTAGGAGACAAGGGATTCTCCAGAGGGGATGCTCTCAGACCTCAGCAAATTGTCCTATTGATTTGAGCTATAAACGTAGCTAATGTTGGTACCAAGCACCAATGGAGATTTGTCAAAGGTCAGGGGCATCTCCATTCTGAATCCCTCTGTGTTTACCAAATGTCAATCCCCCAAATTTGAGACAGTTCTCAGTTAATTTAGAAGGTTTGTTTTGCCAATGTCGAGGATGTACACCTGTGACACAGACTCTGGAGGTCCTAATGACATGTGCCCAAGGTGGTTCGAGTACAGCTTTGTTTTATACATTTTAGGGAGACATGAGACACCAATCCACATGTGTAAAATGAACATTGGTTCAGACCAGAAAGGCAGGAAAGCTCAAAGCAAAAGTGGGACAACTTGAAGCGGGGAAGGGCTTCCAGGTCATACATAGGTGAGAGATAAATGGTTGCATTTCTTAAAGTTTCTGATTAGCCTTTCCAAAGGAGGCAATCATATATGCACTTGTCTCAGTGAGCACAGGGGTGACTTCGAACAGAATGGGAGGCAGGTTTTCCCTAAGCAGTTACCAGCTTGAATTTTCTTTTTAGCTTAGTGACTTTGGGGGCCCAAGATACTTTTCTTTCACACTACCATGTGTCAAAGAATGTGCTCAGCACCACTGCAACAAGGGTAAACAGGAAGCACAAAATGTTCCCTCTCAAAAGCTGCCCATGCTTTAGAGAAACAATAAAAAAGTTCATGAAACAATTAAGGAACAAAAAAATGTAGTAAAGTAACTCTTGGGTCATAAAGCTGAGACATAATTAGAGTTAGACAAAGTATATTTTTATGGGTACCTGAATTGTCAGGGGAGGGTTTGTGGAGGAAATGCTCTGAAGGTATAAAATCAATTTTTAGCAGCCCCCATCTGAAAGCCTCACACTGTTTTTCACTGGGCCAGCCAAACCTTGAAATACCCATTTCTGGCACTTTAGGGCTACTTCCCAGTTCCCGTTCTGGTGCCTAAAACAAGAATTGTTCCCTTCCAGAAAAACAGAAATGTACACTTAACCTCCTTTCATGTTTATAACTGGATGCTTCCCTAATGAGAATGAGACTACCATGACATTTTCTAAGTTAGAGGAGGGCTCCATTATTGAAGTGCTTGTAATTAACTTTAACATCCCTGTTCAATATTGTGTACTGTAAGAGTGAGTAGTGAAGTTATTCTTCTAGATGTAGGACTCACTAATGAGTTTATAAATCAAATGATATATCCAGTAAGTTCAGAGTCATGAGTGATGAGTCTTATCAGAGCTAAATGATATGTCTGGATTTCTCTTCTCTATTAAAAACTATTCAGAACTGAAGATGTTCCTTTTGAGTTTAGAGTTATTCTTTTTGTATAGTCCCCACCATTAAAGCTACTTGGAGCACTAGCAATATGCTTTTAGAGTGGGGAAGCAAAGAAAAGCGCTTTTACACATTTGTGGCACTGAAAGATTTGCCAGCAGTGCTGGGCTGTAGGCTGTCACCAAGCCCTGAGACATGAATCTCTTGTGGTCATTTTAGTGCTTGTGTAACTCAAAAAGGCTGTGGACTTAAACTGGAATTTCAAAATGATTAGCCCATATTTGATGCTAAAGTAATTGCTCCAACTATTCTAACAGGACAACTGAGAGCCTCAAGTCCCCAAATGACTTACCCCATTCACTGTGGAAGGCCCAGCAAAGCTTCAGCAGGGCAGCCAGCAATATTTAACTTCCTCATTCAAGTTGCCTACCACCTGAAGGCTCAGACAGAAATACCGTTCTGGGGGGATTAGCACATAATGAGCTCCCATGAATATAGCTTCAGTAGCACTAAATAAGACCTGGTTTTAATTCCATGAGGGAAGCATCAAGGGGACTACACATCTTTAGCAATCCATGAATAAAATATAAGAATGGCTTTATTAGTCTCCTCCAATATGTGAAACGTGTTGGAGACTTATTAAACTAGCTCTGTTACCTAGGCACTGGTCAAATCTTGGAGCATAATCAGAGCCTGAAATGGCTACCAAAAGAGGTTTCCTGAATAAATTTTGCGTGTACCCTTTTGACTATCAAAATTGACAAAACTCAAGAACTCAAGTAAAAATTTACTTTTACTGCTGGCTTTAGAAGCACTCCAGGTGATACTATCCCCTCTCTATTCTTTAAAAATATATCAGAGGTTATCACAGGGATTAATTAATATTCTAAAATGTCAGAACTGGAAGGTACCTTAGAGATTAACTAACTCCAAGTATTCATTTTGCATGAGGAAACTGAGGCATAGAGAAGGTACATGACTTTTCCCAAGTCACACAATTAATTCATGACAGTACAAGGAAGAAAATCTTGATCAACTGTCACTTTGGTGATTTTTTTTTTACCCCATGAGGGAGGATAAAGTCATTCCAAACTGAAGGTGCAATCACAGGAATGCATATGTTGTATTTCATTGAATGGCTCAATGTTTCTTTGAGTAATTGAAGTTTAAGTTCATTTTGATAACACCTATAATTTGTATAGACCTTTACTGTACACAGAGTATTTTCATAGATATTATTTTACGTGGTTCTCCCAAGTCTTTATGACAGATAGGATAAATTACATTTTTCATTTAAGAAAGGAAAAAACTAAAACTCAGATGGTTATATAAATTGCAACAAATTAGTTATCATTCAACCACCATGTTCTCGGAATCTGAGTTCAATACTCTTGCACTTGGCAAAAGATAGTAAGAAAACTCTTCAAATATGTCATCAAATTACAAGTTCTATCCATCCAACATAATTTTAGTTTATTTACGAAAATTTATCTTACTTCCAGGTACCACTTTATGTACCATTAATAATGATGAAGGTAACTAATATTTACTGAGTCCCTTGCTTTGTGTCAGTCACTGTCCTAAGTTTTTCAAACTTATTAACTTATTGAATATTTACTGTATTAGTCCATTTTCACACTATGATGAAGAAATACCTAAGACTGGGTAATTTATAAAGAAAAAGAGCTTTAATAGATTCAGAGTTCCACATAGTTTTGGAGGCCTCACAATCATGATGGAAGGTGCAGAAGGGGCAAAGGCACATCTTACATGGTGGCAGGCAAAAAAGCTTGTGCAGGGGAACTGCCCTTTATAAAACCATCAGATCTCATGAGGCTTATTCACTACCATGAGAACAGCATGGGGAAAACCCTCCACCATAATTCAATTACCTCCCATCAAGTCTCTCCCATGACACGTGGGGATTATGGGAGCTATAATTCAAGATAAGATTTGGGTAGGGACACAGCCTAACCATATTATTCTGTCCCTGGCCCTTCCCAAATCTCATGTCCTCATATTTTGAAACCAATCATGCCTTCCCAACTGTCCCTAAAAGTCTTAACTCATTTCAGCATTAATTCAAAAGTCTGCAGTCCAAAGTCTCATTTGATACAAGGCAAGTCCCTTCTGCCTATGAGCTGTAAAATCAAAAGCAAGTTAGTTACTCTCTAGATACAATGGGGGTACAAGCATTGGGTAAATACACCCATTCCAAATGGAAGAAATTGGCCAAAATGAAGATGTTATAGGACCCATGCAGGTCTGAAATTGACCAGGGCAATAAAATCTTGAAGATCCAAAATGACCCCCTTTGACGCCATGTCTCACTCTCAGGGCATGCTTATGCAAGATGTGGGTTCCCATGGTCTTGGTCAGCTCTGCCCCTGTGACTTTGAAGGGTACAACCCCCTTCTGGCTTTTTTCATGGGATGACATTGAGTGTCTGGAATTTCCAGGCTCACAGGGCAAGCTGTCAGTGGATTTATCATTCTGGGGTCTGGAAGATGGTGGTCCTCTTCTCACAGCTCCACTAGGCAGTGCCCAGAAGGGACATTGTGTGTGGACTCCAGCTGCACATTTCTCCTCCACACTGCCCTTGCTGAGGTTCTCCATGACAGCTCTGCTCCTGCAGCAAACCTTTGCCTGGACATCGAGGCATTTCCTTTCATCCTCTGAAATCCAGATGGAGGTTCTCAAACCTCAATTTGTGACTTATTTGAAACCACAGTCCCAACACCACACGTAAGCCACCAAGGCTTGGGACTTGCAACCTCCGAAACAAGAGCCTGAGCTGTACATTGGCCCCTTTTAGCCATGGCTGGAATGCAGGGCACCATGTCTCAAGACTGCATGAATCAGTAAGGCCCTGGGTCCAGTCACTAAACCATTTTTTCCTCCTAGGTCTCCTGGTTTGTGATAGAAGGAACTGCTGTGAAGACTTCTGACATGTGCTGGAGACATATTCTCCATTGTCTTGGCAATTAACATTTGACTCCTCATTACTTAACGCAAATTTTTGCAGCTCCAAACTTTCCCACATCTCCCTTCTTTTGATCCCTCCAAACTGTTTCAACCTCTGCCTGTTACCCAGTTCCAAAGTCACTTCCACATTTTCAGGTATCTTAATAGCAGTGCCCTATTCTCAGTACCAATTTACTATATTAGTCCATTTTCATACTTCTACGAAGAAATACCTGAGACTGGATAATTTATAAAGAAAAAGTGGTTTAATAGACTCACAGTTCCACATGGCTGGGAGGCTTCAAAATCATGGAAGAAGGTGAATGAGGAGCAAAGGTACCTCTTACATGGTGGCAGGCAAGAGAGCATGTGCAGAGGAACTGCCATTTATTATACCATCACATCTCCTGAGACTTATTCACTATCATGAGAATAGCACAGGAAAAACCCACTCCCATAATTCAATTACCTCCCACCAGATCTTCCCACAACATGTGGGGATTACGGGAGCTGCAACTGAATATGAGATTTGGGTGTGGACACAGCCATATTATATCATTTACTAAATCAACCTTGGAGATTAATGTTATTACTATACTTATTTTATAGATGAACAAATTACAGAGTGGTTCAACAAATTCCCCAAGATTATTATGCTAATAAATGATAGAGCTGAGATTTTGGCCTAGACAACCTGGTCTCTAGAACATCCATACAGTCACTACTATCTTTATTGTCACTGTGGGTGATTAGAATTAAAAGTGTTGTTAGTCTTTTCACACTGAAAATATCACTCTGTAATTTGTGTTAGTACAATAATACAAAAAAAAAAAACTTCATTGCTTTGAAGTCATCTTCTATAGCATAGGGCAGTAGGAGATCAGGTAATTGAAAACAAAATTGCTTTATTATGTAGGAAACATTAGACTTGAAGGCTTGTGATGACTCTAAACAAATCATTAGAGTCTCTTTTATGAAAAATAGTATTTTATAAAATGTCCCTAAATGGGTTTGTATTGAAAGAAAAAAGATAAGATAGCTCTAATAAAAATGTATTGTGTTTTTCCAAAACTAGTGCTTCACCAAATGTTGTGTACAAATAGTAAATAAGATGAGATTAAGGAGAATGCAGTCTAAATGTGTAACAGCTTCACATATCAATGGATCAGTTGTCATGACAAGACATGTTGCTATCAATGCACCTAAATATAATTTAATCGTTATTAAATGATGATTTCCACAAAAAAAACTGTATCAAAGATTGTGAATTAAGTGATAAAGATGAAGTTTGAGTAAATGGGCATTTTGGTTGTCTGAAAGTGCTATGGCAGAAGCAAGATGCTCCTTAATTATTGCCTTCTGGTACCACAGACTATGCTACAATAACCCGAGTCAATAGTAAGAGGAGCATCTTTTCCCTGGTTGGCTCCCAATCCTTTATTTGTAATGACATAGTTGTAGTTGATACATTTTATAATATATCTGTCTGCTGTCTGTTCCTCTCTTAGCTTTCTTGCACCTCCCTTTTTCCTTCCTTTCTACTTTCAACAAGTATATTTTCAGTCCTAGGAAAGCAATGGTGAACAAACTCATAGAAACCATCTCTCTTGTCATTTAGCTTAGAATATGAGAAATATTAACATTTTTAAAGTCACACTAATTAGCGTACAATTACAAATGGAGATAAATGTTTTGGGAGAATGAAACAAGGTTTCTGACCTAGAAGAGGGTGGTGGTGGCTGTAACAGAAGTTCTAATTTAAGGGAATAGTTTCTTGTGCTATGATTTGAAGAATGAGTAGAAGTTCGCTGATTGAAAGAAGAGAATCACATCCAGGGCAGGATCAAGACTACTTCAAGTCTTTAAGGCAGGGAGGAACATGGCATATTCCAGAAAGTGGAAAAAGTGTGACTGGAATATAGGAAACAAAGTTAAAAGTAGTCTGAGATGGCCCTGGGAAATATTAATTACATGGGCAGCTTCAGCTTGTATAGATCAGCAGTTCTGCCAACTTCTTATCTTTCTTTCCACTTCTTAGATGTCTAACACCAATCTCTAACTCCTCTTCCCACTTGTGACCACCATGTGCTCTATGTGAAGACCTACTGTGGAGGTTTGCATAAGTACCATGTCTGATCTACAAATCAAATAATTAGATTCAAAGTGTGAAAAGATACTGCCTAGGGTTGGACAGCCTGGGGCCCAAATGAGAGATGACAGAGATTTTAAATCATAAGCTTCTGGATAAACTAGCTCCATAGAGAGGATATTGATGTCCTCTATAATAGAACATAAAGAGTCTGGTTCTCCATCATAAGCCAGAGAACATATTTTCCCTAAGCATAGAAATAAGAAAAAAAGAGTATTTTTCATGTACTCACCCTTACTGACTCCCCAATATTCTGAGAGCCAGGATTGCATTTGAACCCACAGGAGATCCTTTAAGGACCTGGAGTCAACAGGTCATGTACACGTTCTATCTCAATCTTCCCTAGGTAGAAATCTATCAGTACCTCATGGCTAGAAGTCATCACTGATGATTCTGAAAGACATCTGATTGTTTGACTCTTCTGGTTGTGGGAAACATAGATAATTCTTACTTTTCCCTTGACCAAATTGATTCTGCTGTCTCTCTCTATATATTTTTCACTACTGTATAGTTGTTGTTTGTAGTTTCAATTTCATATCTTTCTTCGATAATGACTCCTCATGGCCCTTAACTAACCTCATGTTCCCTTTGTATGCTTCCTTTCACCTTGAGTTTATGCCTGCTTCCTTTATTAGTTCTCAATTCTCACTCTTGAAAATCAGAGTCAAATTGGCTCAGTTCATCCTTAGTCAGGCAGTTTCTCTTTCATGATCACCTTATAATCCTTTTGATGCTACCTTTGCAACCCCAGAGCCTAATCCACACTTGTTCCAACCAGCTTCTATTAATGATGAAAATATCTAGTGCACAGCTACAGAGTGTGTACAATAATTAAGCACATGAAAGGTGTGGGGAAGTGTACCAAAACACAAAGACATTACCTTCTAATGCAGAACAGAGGAAGAGTCCATTGCGTTGGAAATATTAGACATAATGCAATGTGCAAAGCATCTTTCTAGGAATCCTGGTTCTTTGCCATTGGTCAGAGCAATGTTTTTTAAACTTTTCTAAGGATCCTTGAGGTTTCTTCAGAGAAATTTCAGGGCATAAAACGTCTCCCTCCCATTTTGACAAAATAATTAATGTGAATCTTCACATTAATCAATTTCAGATATTTGATTTCGTTTAAAATTCACAACGCTGAGGCTCTGAGCATAAGCTTAGGGAGAGGTCAGTCATGTGCACCCTGGGGTGTCTCTAAGCTGGGAAAGGCAGCAGCCATCCCTTCCCTGGGTGGGTTAGAAGAAGCTATGCCTAGGAGGGGTGAACCTCTCACTCACCCCCAATTCAGGTACCCAGTACCTCCCAGCACAGCAAATTTCAAAACTCTTGAAAGTCACCCATTCATTGTGGATTGTAATGGCAACTTGTAAGAAGTGGAGATATCTGGCGGGCTTTCCCCAGAGCCTAATACAGTACCCAAGTTTGGCAGCTGATGAAAGGGGAGATACAGTGGCTATCAGGCCTGAGTGAGTATGCACGCCACAAATCAGGGAACAAGGCCACCAAATTCTGTTAGGGTGTGTACTCTGTGCCTAAAAGAACATTCCTTTGCCCGAGGGTGTATTGTGCCTAAGGAAGAGCTCCCTTGGGCTGACTCCATTCCTGGCAGGATCCTCTTTCTTTCCAATGTTTCTGAATTTGGCTTGCATTTGTCTGCTTTGACTGGCTTGAGGAAGAATTGGGTAACTTAGATGATTCTTCCTATGAGTCAAGTGTTCTTATATTTATATTTAAAACTGTCATTGCACAATATAAATATGAATGGTAAAATCTCAGCTAATAATTTAAAATTATATTTTTTCTTTACTTAGAAAGACATTAAATGGCAAACAAACCACATCATAATAGAAGATTGAAAGAAAGAAAAAACAAGCTTTATACTTTAATGCCATTAATGACACTTTTTCCTTCTCTTTTAACTAGGGGCTCCACTTTTTGTTTGCTGCTGAATTCTGTAAATTACATAGCTAGGTTTGCATATGATATATTTTGTATTCCAAAAATATTCTTGAGTTTTGTTCTAGGATCTGCTAAAATTACTTAGAATCAGTCTGATCCTATCTGGTTTGACTTTTAAGATTTCTTATGTGAACTGGAGCAGTGCTCAGTCTACTTAACTATTCTTCACTATTGAAGCAAGATCCTACTATGTAGTGTACCTAATTCCTTGTGAATCGTAAGGTTTTCCTGTCTGGCTGGTGGGAATAGACCTTATTTCTGGCTTTGAATGTGTATAGGCACCATTATCTTCTTATCCTTCTGAGAGGATTTGAAGTTTCTTCACTCTACAAGCACTGGAGAGTGCTCTGCTGAATACTTGAGGGAGGCCCTCCACAAATTTTAGAAGTTCTGTGCAGCTCACTCCTCTCATTCTCTGTCCTGTGACCTCCATCTACTTTGACTTTTACGGACTCTTAGCTCTGTCTTCTCAATTCAGGGAGTCCATAGGGCTCCATCTAGCACTGCAGCCTTTCCTGCACTGCAGTCTGGAAATTCATTAAGGGAAATCATGGAGCAGATCTTCTGTATTTTCTGTACATTAGGAATTACTGTCCTTTTTAACCTGATTTTCAGTATCTTGCAAATAATTGCTTTATTTTTGTCATCCAGTTGTTTTGATTATTTCAGGTAGAAAGGTACTTCTGGTACCTTTTTGTCTAAGTGGTCCAGAATTATAAGTCGCATGACATTTTTTAGCAGTTAAGTCATGCCACCATCAAAAAGATTTTTCTGGTAAGCAATAAAATATTGTTTCGTTGGGGAAGGCCCTTAGTAATTTTGATAGTAGAGACAAATATGGAATGTTTCAACAAGTATGTAATGGCATTAATTTCTGAGTCTGCAGACAGAAGCATGAAGTCAAAACTGTAAGGATGGAATATGTTTGGTTTTCTTGATTAAGCCCAAAGAAATTGGAAGTAAATATAAAGGATGTAAGTGTCTTCCAGTTTATGTTCACTCTCAAACTCTCCCCTCTGACTAGATTTATATCTTTTCTACCTGTGGCCTTAGCCTTCTCTTTCCCAGGGATAACTAAGAAAAATCAGGCTCACTAGGATTCACATATCCATTTAAAAGAACATTAGAACATTTTTTACCTGCATTTTATCTTAATGAATTGGCAGCTGGAAAAAGTTAGTTGAGATTGTCTGAATAATAACTCTGAACATAGGAATTTTAATTTGCCAGAGAATGGGAAGAAAGCCAAAATAAGTATTAGTATATAAAGCTAAGATTTTTTCAAGCAATTCCCTTTAATTTTGTTTCAGTGAAGAATATTTAATATCATGGCTATATAAGTAAAAGGTAACATGTCATATCCACTTGAAAACTCACCAACAATTAAAAGTCAAAAAGAATCACTTATTAATACACTTGCATTTGCTCTAAATCTTTATTTTTATGTGCACATGACTACAGATGTTAGTGTGTGAGTGAGTGGGGAACATTATCTGGAAAAAATAGGCAATAGCTCAGGCTTAAAAGATTGCCACTGGAAATGCTATATATTTGAGTTTCTAAGTAGGCACTAATAAAGTTATATCTTGCTGTCTTTAGTTGTGTGCTAGCCATCAATGAAAACATAAACTCAAAGATCAAGAACAGGAGGTATATTTTAGAAAATGATTGACTCTAGTATAAGTTTCCTTTATCTCATTAGCTATGTCATTTTTAGGTGCAATAAATCAATTCTGAGAATGAATCAGAACATACAGTGGAAGCAACTTGGTTTAGATATTGGGGTATAGGCTTTGCTGTCTATGTGCTTGTTGGTAACAGTTTCTGTTTACTGTAAAAGGAAAATCAATCTATACTGCTGTCCGAGATCTAGTTTTACTTAATTCCAAATACATTAACTTCTGGTACATATCTCAACAAATGCAGTAAAATTGATTTAAAAAACTCTGTTTATTTGACTTTGAATCAAACATTTACTGACATCACCAGCACCAACACCACCATTATCATTATTATCAATATCAGCAGCAGCAGGATCCCTGGCTATTTTTAAACACACATTAGAGATATAAAATATACAGGCCTTCACAGTAACTTGGTCAGGTAAAACAGTCACCTCAGAACACAGGGAATGGGGCTGTTTGGGAAATATACCACTGTACTTGAGTCACTGTTACTGTGATCTTTATGCAATAGCTTACTCTCTAAGCTGTGTCCTCCATTTTGAACCTGGCTTTAATGCCATTATACAATAAGCTCATGTTCTAAAGTTATGTGATTATTTCATTGCTCTCCAAGAAGATGATGCAAATCAATCAATGTTAGAATTTTTTTTCTTCTTAAAAAAATACAAAGCCTTGAAGGCACACACAGTAGTATCCTTTAGATTAACATTTTTATACCTTGAATGTTAATTTGTGAAATTTTATAAGAAAGCACTAAATTGAACATAATAAAAATTGTATCTCAGTATATATGTTATAAATGTTATAATTTAGAAAGTTGGCCATTAGCTTCCTCTATATAAGTTTTCATTTCTTTGTGTTTATTATTTTCTTGCACTAGCATATTATTGAGCCTCATCTTTAACTATATGGCCATTTTCTGGTTAAACAACAATCTAATAATATTCATGACTCTGGATCTGATATTATTTAATGCTACAGTGGCCAATACTACTAAAAAGATTAATTTTGTTTCACTTCTTTCCTTATAGCCTGTGATGGTTAATATTGAGTGTCAACTTGATTGGATTAAAGGATGCAAAGTGTTGTGCCTGGTTGTGTCTGTGAGGGTGTTGTCAAAGGAGACTAACATTTGAGTCAGTGGACTGGGAGAGGCACAGCCACCCTCAGTCTGGGTGGGCACTATCTGATCAGCTGCCAGCATGGCTAGGATAAAAGCAGGCAGAGGAACATGGAAGGATTAGACTGGCTTAGTCTTCCAGCCTACATCTTTCTCCCATGCTGAGTGCTTCCTGCCATCAAACATCAGACTTCAAGTTCTTCAGCTTTTGGACTCCTGGACCTTCAAGCACAGACTGAAGGCTGCACTGTCAGCTTCCCTACTTTTGAGGTTCTGGGACTCATACTGGCTTCCTTGCTCCTCAGCTTGCAGATGGCCTATTGTGGGATTTCACCTTGTGATCGTGTGTGTCAATACTCTTTAATAAACTCCTCTTTATATGTATATCTATCCTATTAGTTCTCTTCTTCTAGAAAACCCTGACTAATACATGGCCATAGCTTAAGAATAACTTTTAGAATATATTTCTATATGTATAGAAAAGGTGCTACTATTGATTAAATATTGACAGGAAATAGCCAAGTCAGTCTATCAACTGTTTCAAAACATTATTCCTCTGAGATGAGTGGTGTCAAAAGAACTGATGACATGTTAGTTTGATATCAGATTGGCATCAGCCAAAACAGGTGACATAAGCAGATCCCGGAATGGTCATACAGTTTTAAAATAAAAGACTATATTATTTTCATTTTGTTGATAATCTTGCTTTGTCATGAAGACAATAAAGATGTGACTGAATTGAATTATCCATATTCCTTTTTAGAAACTGAATAGATTTTTTTAAAAAAATTAAAAAGATCTTCATAGGAATACCGAAATTGGAATATTTGTGACAAATTGTTATTTACAAAACTTTTAATGTCTAAACTGGTGTCATCTGGTGTCTCATAAAGCTGACACAATGTCCCCTTTGATTCTTCTGATGGTTTGATTGACTATTATCAAAAACATCTACATATGTTGCTAACAACAGTATTAGATACTCACAACACAATTTACCACATATCCAGCTACTCATGACTTGAAAGAAACTTGCAAAATGAAAAGACAGAGAGCTGGACAAAGATAATTCGATCTCCACTGAGACTATGGCTAGTAGGACAAAATGTTTTTGTTTTTAATGAATCCAGCTAATTTGACCATTGAAATGAATTGTCAGTCTAAACAGAAAATCAGAAACATAGGATAAGAAAATTGGATCTTCAGTGAGACTGGGTCATAGGAAAAAACGTAGAGTTATTGTATGAATATTATTGATTTGATCAATATTTATGTGAGGTACATAATGAAGACCCTTGGTCGCAAGTCCAAATTAACTTGCTTGCCTTTCTTGAATGACTGATATTTAACTATTCATTTCGTTTCTCATTTTGTTGACTCAGGCTGCATCTTTGTAGCCTAAATATCAACATATCCATAGTTGAACACAATTGCAAATAGCAGATTGATATAACTATTTTAGCAGTTTTATCAGCTGCAATAGCTCATCACAGGAATGATATAGATTGCTGCATGATCAATTAAAATAATAATTCACTAGTATGACCGAACAGGTCATATTTTACTTCTTCCTCTTTTACTCCATGTATACTTCTAGAAAAACAAAAGCAAAAACTGTGTTTGATCTAGAGAAACCTTATAGTGGTTCGTAAAAGAGAAAGGGAGGGGGAGAGAGAGAGGAAGAGGAAGAAAGAAGAAGAAAAGTTTGGAAATGCATAGATTTCAAGGTTTAAGGCATCAAAGGACTTATATAACAATCTTAGAATTATTAATCTAAGTACATTAATTCGCTTTAATGTGATAATCTGAAAGTCTTCTGAAATTAGTTCTATATGATGAAAAAAATTCCTTTTGATTTTTACTTCTTCCTCTCTCCCTTTCTCTCTCTTTCTCCTTTTCCTCTCACCAATTCAGACCACAAAATTAGCAGTGTGATTGGTTGACTATTTAAGATGACTCTCATTTTTTTCCACTATATGACTATATAGAGTTGCTCATGAATCATCTTAATGCTGATGTGGCATAATGTATAAAATCAGAATAATTTTAAACATTGGCTTCCATTCTTTGTTTCTATGATACTCTAATAGCTTTGTGGGAGGTAATTGGATTAAACAGAAAAGAGAGTAAACAAGTATTCAGATATACATTTGTTTTCTCACTAGGTAACTAAATTTAAAAAGAAGACAGAAACCATAAGAGTAAACATTTAGACTTAACGTTGAGCTATGTTACTAGTATGACTTGAAACAGAAAGGATTTAATGAAGTAGAGAAAAAAATACTCTTCTACAACACGACACTTTAATTAACTTCTTTAATTGTGCCCAAAGGGTGTGAAATGATGGGTACCTTTATAAAATCGAAAATATATATATATAAACCAACATAACTGATGATTATAATTACTGCTGATCAGCTCATTTTAATCTATTAATATTATGTTTTCTTCTGTCCTAGCTGATTAAAGCAGAGGATTAGAAACTACCTCCCTGACAGTCACATGATTTTCCCTAACAAGATAGAAAGCATTTTAGCCTCATCCCTGACCCACCATCTAGTCCTTTCTACCTCATAAAGTGTAACAATGTTCAAAAGGAGACAAAGTAGATACTTTATTAACAGTCACAGTTCATAATGTGACACTGTAGAGACAGGCTTGGGACACAGCTGCTGTACAGGGTCACTCAGAGCCCTATAGTACAGTGAACGCAGCTAAAACTCTAGCTAGTACAGTCAAAAACATATTAACACTGGGTGAGAAATTGTTTCTCCATTGACTAAGTAAGCCCCAACACTTAAAAGGACTAAATATGTAATGCAGCATCAATAGCAGTGGGGAAAAAAACTATAATATAATATGTAAGTGTCCTCAGAAGTTTGGATACTGCCTCTTAGCTATCGTGCACAGTTTTAATGACAACCATCTCATTAGCTCAGCCTTCCTAGACTATTTCAAACATTCATCATCTTATGTGGCTAACAGCATAGTTCATGCAAAATTTGTGGAGGAATGAGGAGAATTAAAAAGGTCTTGCTGCTTAAGGAAGTAAAAAGCAGGTTGTCCTGAGCTCTTCATCTAGTCCTCTACATTTATTAAGGGCAAACCCATTTATCTTTGTACTCATAAATGGAACAGATACAGTATCTCTCCCTCAGGCACCAGGAGCCACTGGGGAAAGCTAGATTAGGCCTTGAGAACTGATGCAACCTAGTGTGGAATGTTACTTCATGGAGCAAGAAGTTAGCGACAGTCTGATTCTAAATATTTTTAATCTGGTTTGTCACACACACACAGAGGGAAACATAAAGGCAAAAAGATTGCCATTGCCAATTCTGCATTGTCTAAGCTGTAAGCACTGTGTCAGGATTTTCACAAATGGACACTCCTAATGCAAGTTACATAGCTGAAAGATTGCTTTTGGGAGGGTACTTGTGAAGGGAATAGTAAACCACAGGGCTAGAAAGAAACAACATTTGATATGTAGAAATGCATTATTTTTATTCAGATGCCAATTAGGCTCTAGCTTCTTGCCACTTTAGTGGTCACTATTATTTTTGATCTGTGGGATAGTTCTATCCTGAGTTCCAAGCAGAGAGTATATTGTTCATCTTGGCCTGTGGTGGCTGGAACATAATAATTTGTCCTAGTATATTTTTAATTTCAGAATTGAAATGTTGGCTTTGCAACAGACTGTCAGAATAATTTATATACATAGTATTAAAAATAAGTGTGTGGTGGTTTTATCAATGTACTCTTAAAGAATAATGAAATTTTCAGATCTGCTCTAATGAATTCTGATGAAGTGAAATGCTTAAGAATGATGTTCTTTGTACATGCTTATTCCCCACTTAAGAAAACAAATAATCAGCCCAAAGAGGCAAAATCTCTGACAAGAATCTAGAGACCCTCTGCAAATTAATACTCTTAGCTTCATATACTGAGTCACTATACATGAAAATTTCAGGTTTCTACTTGCTTTTGGATCTCAGGATAATAAGGACAGGATTTTTTGGCTTTTATTATTATTTTTAATTGACACATAATAATGATAGATATTTATGGGGTACAATGTGATATTTCTACAGATGTATACAATGTGCAATGATTAAATCAGAGTAATTAGCAGAAAGAAATGATAAATGTTTGAGGATAGTTTTCCTGTTGCTTTTTAAAACTCTTCATCTTCGGCTTTCTTGCCATCCCACTCATTGGCAACATGCATATATTTAGAAGGTATTTTTGAATGTAGTTTGCTAATGTTGAGAACACACAGCCACTGTGTTTTAGTATCGCTATGATACTATAGATGTGACACACTATTTGTTCAAAAAAGCCTTGTTCATAATTATTGCACTTAATATTAAAAATGATGAGCTATATTACAAAGCCTATTTTTATTCTTTATTGCATTGGTCACTTTTTTCAGGGTAATCATATGCACACATCTGAAATTCATTTGTGTGTGCCTGTGTGTGTGTGTGTGTGTGTGTGTGTGTAAGCATGGTTTTTAAAGAGAAAAATGCTTTTGTGGTGTATATGTTGATATGCTGATAAGTTCTACTTCACCATCCCTCTGTAAACAAAGGCATGCTAGGCATTGTGCCATTGTTACATCTCTATCATATCTTAATCTTCACATTTTGATCTTAATTTTTTATGCATTATATTACCATAATACCCTCTGAAGCTAAATTCCCATTTGAATAACAGCCAAACCAAATATCACCTACTCCCTGCTATACTGCCACCAAAAACAAGAGAGATTGAAGTTTAGTAATGGTCAGTAAGAAAGTAGCTTTTATTTTTCTCTTCAAAAACAGTTATTATTATTATTATTATTTTTTTTGGTTGCTAGGAGGGAGTATTAGCTAGCTTTAGAATCAGCTCTACCTGGGTCATTCACATACTAGTTGTATAAACTAACACGAGTTACACTGTGAATTCCTCACTGTGAATGAAGATAACACCACTTACTTTACAGGATTGTTATACAAGGTGGCAAAATATAATTGCCTGGCACAAGGTAGATGTTCCCGTTCTCTCTGATCATTTTATTCAGAGACATACATTTTCCAAATATTTTTACAAACATTTCTTGGTTGATCTTTACAACAACCCATTGAGGCAGCTAAGCCAAAAATTACTATAGTCAGATAGGAAACTAAGACCCATATAGTCAGTCATCAGGAAAAGTTTGCTAAGAATCCATATGACCTCCTCCAAGACTTGTAATTACTATCAAAGTACTATCAAGTATTGGAAGAGAAATCTCTTTGGCCTGAAAATATCTTTTTTTCAAATACATGTGGAAATGCATACATACTTATAGATGAAGATCTATGCATATTATTTAGACACATGTTTTTCTCAGCAATTTCTTAAGTTTAAAAAAATAATGTTTAAGTTTCTTGTATAATGGTCCAACAGCATTAAATTTATGTGAAGTGTTATATGCAAAACATTTTTATTATAAAAGTAAATTCCTGGTGAGGGCAGGTAGAAATCCAAACCAAAATAAAACAAAATTTCTAAGCACTCTCCTTTCTGTTTAAACTCAAAGCAGCGTATTAGCAATACATAAAGGTATGGGAAAATACTCAAAGCACCTAAACTTAGCCATGTTTTTTTCAGTGTAGCATGAAAAAGTTGTGAATGCTAAAAAGAAGCTGCACTCTCTGGAACTCTTAAAATCCAGGCCAGTTCTGGAAGCTGCCAGTGTAGCATAAGTAGCTGACAGCCTAAACACCCTCAATGCCACCTACTGCTGCTCCCCGGATTACTGCTCAGATTTGATTACTGTCTCCTCCATCCCTAAGGCTATCACTAGCTTTACACATTAAGAATTGTCCCTTTCAGCTAATGGTGACTGTGGGAACAGATAGGAATATGCTACATTGCCAACTCACTGCATGGGTGCTGAGTAACACCAAGAGTACATACCAACAGAGGCATCTGCTAAGAAGAAGGCAGTGTGGTTTCAGACACTCAGGGGGATATGGTCGAGAGACTACACTGTGTTAAAATCAATGGACTAGTGTATCATACTACAAGAATATTATGCTTTATAGGTAATTTTACTAAAATGTAAAGCATTAATTATAGAAAGGTGCTAAAGCAACCTTATGTTTGTCTAACTCGTAATAGTAATTTCTGTGTTTCTAATTGAAGAGAAAGCCTGACTTCTGGCTCCCCTCAAATTTACACCACTGAAAATTAAAAATGGATGAAGATACACACTCTTAAAACACTTCATTTGCACTCATATGACAATGCTTAACTCCAGTATACCTTGAACCACTCACAATGCAGATGTCAGCTTTCCTTAGTAGATCACAATCTCCTGCAATGGCAGGGGAATTTTTTTTTTTTTTTTTGTCCTGAGCCTGGCATGGTGTTTTCTTTTTTTGGACATTATAGGTATTTAATAAAGTCTGTACAATTAAGCAAAATAAGTACAAAAAATAAAGAGGAGTGGATTTTCTATCTCGCAGTCATTTATTTTTTGTTGACAGCCAATAACATGTTTTTGTTGTTTGTTTGTTTGTGTGTTTTGAAGAAGAAGAAAAAAGATATGAGGCAATTTAAAATTTTGCCTAAAGTTTTATGGGACAGTGAAAGCAGGGGTAGAAAAGGACTGACAGACAAACAAAACCTTTGTTGAGATAGTTGCACATGTGGGTTTAGCAAAGGGAAAGAATTCACCATTTATTATCTGTTGTATGTGTTTAAACCCTGTGATGTACCAAATATACATATATATGCAATGGTGTTATAATATTCATTTTAAAATGAGGGACAAGATGCTCAGAAAGGCTAAGCACTTTCCCAAGGTCACTCAATTAGTAAAGCGTAGTGCTGAGTAAAAGTCATGGGTCTGATAGTAAAGCCAGTGATTATTTTGGTATTATGCAAACACCTATTCCTCCCTCTTTGTAAACTTTATGTTAAGCTGGGAGCTTAAATCTATTTAGAAAGCAGTCACTATGTAGAAGCAATAGTGGACATGTCAAAAAATAATATATTCATTTACCTTAGAAATAAAATTAGAAGCCTTACCTCAGATTTAAAATTAGAAACATTGAGTAAATGGGGAATGGGTACATAGTAGATGTTTTAGCACACACCTATAATTCTAAATATTAGATAAGCTAAGTCTAGAGAAAAGCTGGAGCTTAGAGATTGATATTGTACCAGTGGAAACTGGGAAACTAGGTTTCTGCATTAAATCTAGCAGTCGTTCCCCAAGAAAGGAGTCCTAAGATACCTAGGAAAGTGTAAACAGGTTCAGGATGAAGGGACACTGTCACTAAGTCAAAAAATCGTAAAGAACTAGTCTCACAAAGCAATTTCCATAGGTTCTACCACCATAATCTTACAAAATATTTTGAGAATTATGATTACTTTTTATTTTTAAGTATATTTAATACACTTTAAACACACATTTAAAAGATTTGCTAAATTCCTAAGAAATATTTGCTATATCACGGTGCATGGTACTTGTGGAGGAACACATCTATTATTTCATAATAAGTCAATGAGTAAAAGAAAAATCTTATGTGCACATAGGATTTCATAGCCAACATTGAAGAAAGATATCGCCTTGGCATTCCTACAAACCTCAAAATATTTTGTGACTTTTGAGAATTTCTTAAAGCCTATGTGTGAGATGGAAAAATATTGTACCCATTTACAGAAGAGGAATGAGTGACCCACAGCCGATTTGGGACTTTACCTCTACAATGAATCAGTAGAAGAGTCACAAATTTACTGAAGTCTCCAGAAAAACTGTCCACAGGGTCAACCATGTTTGATGTGATTACTACCTGTAATAACAACAAGGTCGTATGTACTTTCCTGATTCCCAGTTCTTTCAGTATTTTATCAATCATAAAAGCATTAAAATTAATGTCTCTAAACTATTTTTACATTCATAATGTCAATCTTAGCAAAAGCTAGTGAGATGTTATCATAGAAAAAGTCATCTAAAGTGAAAAAGTCTAATCGCCAAGATAGGTTGCCCAGCATTTTATCTGTATACATATTACCATTGCCTCCTCTCAGAAGTGGCAGACACATGAACTGTATGACAAACTCAAATGCTGCTTTAGAGGGAAATCTCATTTCCCTCAGGTGGTAGGCTTATTTACTTGTGAGTTTTCTTAAGTGTCTGGAAGAAACTTAGTGTTACCACCAAAAGAAAGAGTCTAGCTTACTTTTAGTTTCTTTTCCCAGGCCCACTATCAATGAAGGGAATCCAAAAAAGACTACAATGCTATTTTTGATGAGAAGAGTTCCATGCATATTTCCCTCTTCTTTGTGTCTACCTAATCCTCTTAAAGTTACTAGGTTCCAGGTCAGGGTGGGGGTAAGTGTCTGTGCCTAATGTATTGATTGCCCTCTAGTGGATGGAGTGTAAAGATTTCTTGTTAGCATGTGACGAACCTAAATATGAATCTTGGAATAGTCAAAATGCTGCCTCCATATTTTCAAAGGACAAACTTGGCAGCTATTTTTTTTTTCATTGTGCTCTTAGACCACATCTTTAAGTCAATCTATTTCCATATCATACTTCTTGGGTTGCTATCCAAAAACAACAGGTATTTTTGCAAGTCTACTATGTATAAGCGACTGTGACACAATCTGTGAGGGGTAAAAATAAGTACTGTATAATACATGGTCTCTGTCTGTATAGAGCTCAATTTTATCTCAAATGTGATATGTACAACTGAAAAAGAAAACAGCACAAAGTATCTTTTACTGGTATTAAATGAAAACTGCATTCTTTAGATGAGTAAGGCTATTGAGTTTCAAAAGCAAATATCGTCTCACACCCATCCTCCATCACATAACCCTGCCAATCTTAATACAAGCTTCACAATAGGAGAGAATAGAACATTAATGGGGTCCTGAATTGAGGAAGCCATAAAACTGAAGTATTTAATAGCACCGTACTCCATTGATATATTTATACTCTAAAGACTTCTTTAAATGTAAGATTGTTTATTTCCACCTTTGGGGTAATCATAACTGCATGTTTCTCTAGGTAAATGGTAACTTAGAACTTTTAATATGAAAGAAATATTTAGGTAATAGTTTTTAATATATTTAGCACTAATTAAATGAGGGTTGGAGTGGGTCTGGGTAAGGTTGAGTGAGGAACTATATGTATGTCACTTAAGTCAGCAAAACCGTATGAATGAAGTTATCCAAATATTTTCCTGTGAAAAGTCTCACAACCTCCTTTTTTCCACCACCCATTCATGACCTGAAAAACCCTTCCTTATTCCTATATCATAGTAATTACATTGTGGAATCATTACTTGTTTACCTCTCTCTCTCTCTGCCTTACTCTGAGCTTAGACTCTGAGCTTTCTTCGTATTTTCTCCAAAATTTGTAATTACTAAAGGCACAGAGTAAGTGCCAAATTTAATAAAAATATCATTGAATGAATGAATGAAATGTAGTGGAAATTTCAGGCACTTGTGGAGATACTACTGGTTATGGGCACCTAGTAACATGTCTCAAACTTTAATATGTAGAAGACTATCTTGTCTTCCTGGCTGTTTGTTTTATTTGTCTGTTGCAACTATGAACACATAAGTGGGCCTTATGAAATTTAAATCAGAATTGCACTATTTATATTAGCAATTGAAAAAGGACCATATTCTTACTGTTTTTCAAAGCAAGCCAAGTAGGAAAAAGAGCCAAATTAAGTTACACAGTAAATTATCTAATGATTGAGCCACATAAAATATGACATTTTTATGCAAATTTTTAATTCCCCATAAAACAGTTTCACATTTTTAGCCTGATGAGAAAAACAATATATTCAAAACTAGGAAACTTAAAGGAGTGAAAGTTATGTGTTTTGAAAACTAAGATTTCTTGCTTAAAATATAAAAATAGTTGATGCAGGAGTAAGGAGAGTATCATTGAAGTCCTCATATTTGTGACTAAAAAGAATAAAGGCCCTGTACTAATATTACAACTATTTCATATGAACAAGTTCTAGAAAAAACAATCTTTACTTAGGTGCCTCTGATATCTAAGTGCAAAGAAACATAAAATAACAAAACAACACAAGCAAGAAGATAGAATTTAAAGAAATAAAAAAGAAACAGGGCAATAGAACATGATAAGGATGCTCTAAAAAAATTAAATATACATCTGACTCTTGTTTAGTTCCTAAAATATGTTTTTAATAAGAAAAAATTAAAAGAAGCAACAGAAAGAATGAAAGTAAACAAAATATGTCTATAAAATCCCATTCTCTCTCCTTGTAATAATAATAATAAAAAAAGTTGTCCTAAAATGTTAACCAATTTTTTAAACATTTGTTATTTATATTACCTTGATTGGGAGCATCACGTGGGCCAGAGGTAGGACAAGCAGAAGTGCCTAGAAGCATAAAAATGAGGTGCCTCTTTCAACCACTGCTCTTCTGTACAACCTCATGAGAAGGAAAGGTGGTGCCCATTTACTCTTTCTAATTTCAGCAGGTGCAGAGCCATCACTCATAGTCACAATATTCTTCAGAAAAAGAATCAAGATCCAAACTGCCCAAATTTTTGACCACTGTCCTAGAGTTACTGGAGATAGCTAGTTTTTCCCTTACAACAATAAAGTACTAAGAAATAAATATAGGCAAATAAATACTTAATACCAGTTGAAAATTTTTTGAAGTCCAACTAGCTTAAGACAAAATGTGAGCATTGACATCCTTTTTTTTCTTCTCTAGCTTCAGGACTAGAGTAGAAGCATTTGACTTGCCCATCTTCCTAAGTATTCTTTAAGCTTCAGAAAAGCAAAGGCCCTGGTGATCTTGTTCACTGCTATATCTCAGTGCCTAGATAAGTTTTTGGCACATAGTTGGTACATAATAAATATTGGTTGAAGTCAATGGAAAAAAAAAGACAGTAGCCTCCTACTCTACTTTTTCCTCGGGCCTTCCTTGGTTCTTGCTTAGTCTACTCTAACGCTGGGGTGGGAAGTTAAGAAGACAATTCCTCTCATAGGCTCATCTTACAGCAGCTCCTCATAAGAGAAAAGAAAGAAGAAGGAAATTCAAATAAATTCAATAGCAAGAGTCAAGAGAATGCTGATACCATTTAAATTCTATTTTAAAAATTCCTTTATTCCATCCATTAGAAGCTGCACTTTCTGGTTCTGTTACCCAATTTTATTCTCAAAGGGACAAGGGGCTAGTGAAAAGCTAGAAAGCCTTGAGTTCTGTAGAAGTTAATGTATAACAGACGATATTTAATAAGCAGATTTGTTGAGTACAGGGATAACTACTGTGAAGCCTTATACTTGAAGACAAATCAAATCCATTGATTATTTTTAATATTTTGCCCAAAGCTTTCCTTTTCGTGGTGTGTAAAACAAACCCCCACAAAAAAAATCAACATTGCAAAACATTAAGTGTATGTTTTCTGAGAGGAGTACTCAGGGAAAGAACACTAACACTGATAGTTAGACACCAGTGAAAATGTAGTCAAAATGTTCCTCTTGAAGTCTCCTCTGATTAGTTAGCATAGGTACAGCATTTTTATAATGTTAAGACCTTTTTTTTATTGCAGAAATACTTGAGCTAAATGCAAGGTTAGCTTTCAGCCAAAAAATGCAGGATACACATGCACAGGATACTATTTTGTAGAAGCCCTTATGGATTTCTACCACATTTTCAAAAGTATTTTGAAACAGAGCAGCATAAAATGATATATGGACTTCTTAGTGTGAATTTATTTGAACCTCAGAGTAACCTTAATTTTCTTAGCAGGATCCTAACTTTCTGGTTCAGTTGAATGAACCCTGTGGATCATATTTTCCTTGGTGGTCTAAGAAGATTTTTCCTTGGTGGTCTAAGAAGATTTTTCATGAAAAAATAAAACAAACAAAAACCTACCAGCGTTTAATGTTTTTTGGCATCAAGATTATTAATTGTTAAATTTAATATTTAATTTAAAATAAAGTAAACATCAAGAAGTTTGGGAAAGGTTTCCACTTATTTAAATGAGAGTTTGATAAGAAATGAAGCAATGTTTTAAGTCTGAGAACTTAAGAAAATTTCCTTGTATATTGTCTAGACTTGCCATCTCACCTCTGACACGATGAAGCCTATGGTGAGAAAATAGAATGGCAAGAGAGCAAATGTGTGAATGGGGAAGAGAAAAGCAGGCTGTGCATACAAGTCTTGGGTAATTTCACTAATGAAGAACTATAAAGGGGCATGTCCAATGGATAATGAAGGAGAGCAACTTTACACAACAGACTAGTAAGTCTATAAACAGCCTTTACTTTTTTTCCTCCAAGAATCTCTAATAAAAATGTTATATGTTGGAGAATAAAATGAAAACCTAAAAACAGCAGCAGTAACAAAAACAACTACTATCATTTATTGCATGCTTATCATATGCTAGAAACTGTGCTAACAGATTTCCATGAATTATCTTATCGACAACATTTAACTGAATGCCGCAGACTTACGATGGGTTTTATCCCCTAAATCTGTTCTCATCATCCACCCTCACAAACAGACATATAGTTGGTGTGCCTCAGGAGTTATAATGACAGAGACTTGGTAATATGAATAGAAAACAGAAAAAATTGAAAATTTTGTTAGAACAATGACTGTGAGCAATCTATTGTATGTATTGTGTTCATTCCCTTAATGTTGTTTTGCTTACCTGTATCTGCGAACTCTGGTTAATGAACTAGTTTCGAGGTCGTTGAGAAGACAGTGAGTTGAACAGGTATGTACATGTAACAGTAAGAAAGGGAAAGAAAGAAGAAAGTGAGAGAGAGTATAGGGGAACACAGGAGAGAGGGGGAGAAAGCAAAGCTGAATGTAGACTGAATAAGAAACACACCCTGCAGCTCCCAAGTTTGACCACTGTTGTTATGGAGTTAAGGGTTTGCTTTTATATCTTCTTTCTTGGACACAGTCAGTGGGCACTAGAACGTGTCCATAAATTCATGGTAATGTCACATGAATAAATTTCTTTAAAAAATAATGAATAGTTCTTATTTGTGCTTCCAAACATTAAGAAAATAAAAAATAAAACCTCTTGTACTGTACCATGACTACTTTTTCAACAGATAATTCCTTCTAGATTAAGAAGGACATTTTATAGCTCTATCTGAGATCCTTGTAGAGCTTTACATTCCAAAATATGAATCAACCCAGAGCTTCTTTTTCTCTTTGTTCAATGACAAGAATCCCTGGTGAAAGTTGGTCCCTGATTTCATTTTAAGAACTACAGTGGATGCTTGAGTAGTATTCAGACACATGGTATGTAACCTCTCGTTTCTTTCATGTACATTATTTTCCAGAAAGATCACTTCTTTCTGTTTAAATTTTAAATAAAAAACATACAAGCCAATGGCATGATGCTCAAATTGAGTTAAATGCAGCAAAGAAATTATACTCACAATATAACAGTGCTTTGCTAACGTTTTATGTACGGCACCAAGCAGCAAAGGTACGACTCCATTGAGACTTTGATCTACAGGTTAAAAGCACAGGGTACCTTTTTAGATCCAAACTTTAATAGCCACAGAAGCAAAACAATACCAAACCTAAACACCCTCTATAATTTACCTGTTAGGATATATATGCATCTCTTCCTTTTTATAAAAGCTAGTTTTCTGTCTTCTGATTCTTTTGTGCCTTTTCATAAATATGTCCCCTGGCTTTATACATCTGAAGAGAAAAATCAGCACCTTTGCAAATTAACTAGTGCAAAGGAAAATGAAAGAAACTTCTTCTTTCCTGATATTTGACTCATTGAAAATTCAGTCATTTATCAGGTTCCCTAAGCCCCATGCTCTGAAAAAGAGACAAGTTCCACTCTGCTAGTCCGTATACATCACAGCTGACTGAAATCTTTCCTCAAAGCAGAATAGAAACCTAAAGCATTGAGAGGTAACACTATGGATATCTCCCCAGCCTCTGCAGCAGAGATAGAATGTAGGCAATAAAAAAAGTGGTTTAACTATGTATCATTGAGAGTAAAATACCCTTAATCCTGAAAAACATGCAAAACTATGTTGTCTTCCCATTAAAACGTAAATGAATGTTGAACATTAGAAACGTTTCAAAAAAAGAATATGAAAGAGATTATGCACTATCAGAGGAAGTGGTGCATAAAGTAGAAAGTGGCAATGACTCCTGGGGAAAATTGCAGCTCCATGGCAAAGGAGGGAGAAAACTGATTTTTGTGTTTTTGTAGCTGTATTCACAGCATCAGGCAGAACGGTTTTAATGTTAAAACACTCCCTAATACCCCAAGAGCCCATGCTTTTCAGCTTGTAAAACTTAGTAAACATGAAGGCCTAGAAAGATTCAGGTGTTCTTATTCACACAGCTGATTTACAGCAACTGGCTATAATGGAGAAAGTATCATCTTGTAAGCCTTAAGGTATCTCAGAGTGGGGGAAAACCAAGAGGGAGTCTTTTATTTCTGCTTTACTTACTCTTACAGGGATGGTAGGGCTAAGTAAAGGAAAGAATGCAAGAACCCTGCACAGAGGGGAAGAAACAAACAAACATGAAACACAAGTTCTGTGACTTCCTTATTTTCTTACTGCTGGTTTTTCTTTCATCATTCAGAAAAAATATTTTTTTTCCAAATTTGTGAATATTTATGATCTTTTCCTCTGGTTAGCAAACCAGGCTTTATTATGGGAAGTGAGAAGTGTCTGTAGAAATTGCAAACAAAACTAAGTGCATTCTAAGCCCCTGCCGGCTAATACCATTATGAATGCACACTTTTCTTTAATGGTGGTGGGCAAGAATATATTTAAAATACAATAATTTAATATGTTAATAAATAAATGTCCCATCAGTGAAGCTCTATGTGCCTCAACAGGAACATTTTGAGAGGAATTATTGATAGTGGCCAGTACAGGACAGGAAAGGTTGAACTCAGAGCAGATGAGGGGTAATGTGGTCAGTAAGGGGATCAGCTAAACAGATAGTGAACCCCAAGTCAAATAGAATAGGCCCTGCAGAACTGTCATAGTGTTGAATAGTGTAAGCCAAGTGAGGTCTTTAGAAAGGTCTCATATTCTGAGTGTTTGTCTCTTCTGTGCTACAAGCCTCACAATGCTACTTGGAGGTGGCGTATCACATTTGCCCCATTTGGCTTGCTGTACCTTCTCTCACTGTTGTGATAACGGAAACCCTTTAATGCGTCTTAGCTGCAGATGTCTTCTTGCTTTTGTATCTCAAAAGGAACAGCAAAAACCTGCCAGAGGCACTGCTTGCCCTGCAGGTTTGTTCTCTTATCATCCATTTTAGCTGATTTATTTGTACGTCTTATATTTCTGTACCACAGTCATCTCATCCAGAGAGGATTTTGAGGGAATACATGTGTGTCAAGGGAAGGAACCAAGGACAAAATGGGCAAAATGTGACTAATTTTATCATGCAGGGGATGTGGCAGCTGCAGCAAAGGAGCCACCACTGAACAGTAAGTTATAAAATCCCAAACTGCTCCTTTTGGAGACTGAGTTTACACCTTACATTGAGAATGTACTGATAGTGCCTTCTGCCCTTTAATAGCAGCACTGTGACTTCCTGATATGTTGTTTTGGCCCTGAAGAATCAGGTCACATAAAACGGGAATGCTCTATACTTAAGCAGCACCTTTTATCCGGCAGGCTAAATCCCCCTTACAACTTCTGGTTCATTAACTCTCATAATACCTTCCTGAGGTGACATGTATAAACCCCATGGTTTATAGATGGGGTAACAGAAAAGTCACAACACAGTTAGCAGACTGGCTCCGACTGTTACAATATATCTTTTCCACAATGACAATTGATTGTAGAGCTCTGGGCTCCAAAGATGTAGACATAACAATTCTCAGGAAACTGTCCTGTGTACTGAAATGCCACTGAAATGGCATGCATGCAACTACAGGAGGTAAAAGCAATGCTGTTCTTTATCAACAACATTATACAAGGGGAACCTTTGACCATATGCGTGAGGTTGACATTATTGGATCTTTCTTCCCAGAGACTGACATTAATACAAGCAGTAGCATTTAGCATTCTCAGTCTGATGAGCACAAATAGATAGAGGAAGAATCTAGTAGTATCCCAGGTCATGGGATGGGTGTGAATTTAGGACACGCTACCAGAGGCAGCACCTGGGACAGGTAGCAGAGATTCAGAAAAGGGAAAGTAAGAGCCATGATCTTAAATCTCAAGTCCAAGGATGAAGCCAATTTATAAAACAATAGAAGCAGATCTGTATAAGGGGCAGAAGAAGCGATTCAGTCATTAATTAGACCAATTGTAGTTTTGCCAACAGCTTCTGTGGTTTAATAAGAATCCTGAACATGTACTGGCTTGGACACTTTTTGTCTCTGATGTCTTCATTGTCATCAAGATAATAATCTCATCATCAACATTATCACCACCAACTTCAAGCTCCTCATCATTACAGTAAGGCAGAATCTCCAATTCTCCTCCCTATGGTCTAGAGAATAGGCTGTGCATTTGTGCACCAAGGTGAAAAATTCAGCTCCTTCTATATGGTAATAAAACAAAAGGAGCATCTGCCTCCTGATGATCACTTAGTAGGCCTTCCCCTTCTCTGGAAGGTGCAGCAACTCTCCTAGCACCAACCCTCATTCTTTTAGTTTATGTTCTGCACAGCAGAGAGATAAAGTATAAACCATTAGCTGAGGACAGGTTTTTTGGAAAGAATAATTGTCCTACGACATATAAAAAAAATAGGGGAAGGTTAGTAAAGTTGCCTTGATCCTTAGGAAAAACGTATTCACTCTTGTGGGTGTGTATGTGTGTGTGTGCACACGTGTGTGCATGTGAGTGTTGGAAATATACAGAAAAGAACAGAGGAAAAGAAGAAAATTAAGTTTATCATTAAAACACCAGTGATGGCAGTACAGACACGGCTGCTGAAGATAACATGTAGATGAGTGGACAAGACTGTTTATCACATGTTTGTTATACCGGTGTAATATAGATCACTTCACATGTAATGAGCTCTTTATTCTCACCCCAGACTGACTCCATATTGAGTGAGATATCTATGAATATTTAGAGGCAAAACCTGTCTTTGGGCCTAGAGTTTTGTCCGGCATGGGGATAGCTACAAAATTATTTCACCAAATTCCTAAATTTAGTTTTGTATTTGATGCATAAAACTTTTTCAAAGGATTGAGGTTGATGCTCCTAGGGGACTGAGGCAGTTGTGCTGTTCCCTTTTTGTTGTATCATTGGATTTACCTGCACCAACGAGTCATTTGAGAGTGATTTTTAAAAGTTATGTCTCCAGTGTCAGAGTGTTGCCTCTAGTGGCATTTGACATCTTGGTAACATTCTGAAATAAGTTCAAACTCAAGCTCTGCATCACACCAGAGCAAAGTCGTGGGGTTTAGAGTTCTCACTAGACAGAACAAAACATTCCAACCAGTCTTATCAGTGGCACATGTATTTACTACGTATCATCTTGATTACTTTTTCCTTCATGCTCTATAGAATATAACATATTTGAGGAACAAAGGAATTGAAGTATTTGCCCACCCTTACATTTTGATTGGAAGAGGAATGAACTGGCGTGTAATTAAAAAATATATATATTTAACTATGGACACTTACTGAAATACTGATGCTTACTGGGTTTATATTATCACTCTCCCAAGACCTTGCTTTCCTTCTGTCTTTTTATGAAAGTTTCAAGTGATTCTCTGAAAGGGGCAGCAAAACTGAGTAACGACAGGGCAGAAATTTATCACTCACTCTCATGTGTTTTGTCCAATGTTGGCAAGTGTCTTATAACTTTCAAATTTAGAATACAGTTGCCTGCATTTTTCGTCTCTTTGACTAAAAGATGATCTGTTAACAATGTATTGTCTCTTAAATTTATAAATACTTTTATCCTAGTTTTTCATTAACTTTAGCATTTGGTTCCAAGTACATACAATATTTGAAATAAAAATTACTTAACCCCCTCAGTGATGCAAAATGCTCAAGCAGAAAAAAAAAAAACGCATAAGTTTTACAAAAGTCAAACCTCTTTTCTATATCCTATTTCCCTGCCATTCCTGTGTCCCATTCATACCATCAGACTTTGTCTAATGTCTTCTTTGAGTGGTTGGACTTCAGCAGATTGGTGCTACCATTTCTTTACCAAAGGAACTTGCTAATGATTTGCATTTTTTTCCAGCTAACTCTTAATGATCCATTTTCACATAATTAGCCACTAACACCCAGACAGCAGGGCCTAAAATATCCTGGCTGGCCCTGTGCTCACTACTGCACACTGGGTGTATTTCATTAAAGAGCTAAGGGTCCCTCCAATTGCATCGTGGGACTGCAGTCTACAGAACAAAGGAACCCACAGGAGCATGTATAGCTGCTTGTTACTGAAAAAATTATGAAGGCAGATCTCTCTGAAGTCTATTTCTTTCTCAATATTCATGTCCACATCACCAGCCCTGAGATGACTGCTGGTGAGTTGAAAAGCTCTGTGAGTTGTCTATCGTGAGCAGCAACCTGGAGAAACTGCAGTGCTGCTCTTTATAAATAATCACAGCTGCTCCATCCTAAGGGGAAGAGCAAATAGGAATTCACTTTGAACAACTGAAATCTCTAGAATCCACAAGTCACATATACTTAGATCTCTGTACTCTATTTCAAAGAAGTTGAAACATTTTTATTTTACGCTATCTAGTTTACTTTTTTACTTAGTTTTTAATTTAGTTACTTGCTGTAAACTGAAGGACTATCTCTTGGCAATGCTCTCTATTGCCACCAGATGATGCCTGCATTTTGGCAACCACAGTAATTAGGTGTCTATTCCAATTCAGGAAGAATTCTTATGGGAAGGAGATTTCCTAGGCATTTTAGGTATTGTACTTTAAAGAGACTGCCAAGAACTGCAACATGTTCTGCAGTAATACACTAGTTGTGTAGGTTCTTGAACAGCCAGGTGAACCTTGGATGTTGTCAATTTGTGGTTGATTTAAATAAGTGTTCTAGAAAAACTGTTGAATAAAGCACTTAGGGCCAAATACGCATACCTAATGCATGCATATTTGCTTAACCTCACCAATGCTTTTCATCTAAACCGGAAGTATGATTTCTGTCATTTTATTTGTGTGTGCATGTGCACTATTAAGCGAAATGATTTCTTAGTTGTCGCAAAAAGTACAAAAAAGCACGAGTCTCAAGAATATAACAGACACAAAAATAAGAAATAAATTCTGAATGATTGCCTTTATTTTAGGAAGTATTTTCACTTTACTCAAAATGAGATTCTTGAAGCATCTATTTATTTATTCACTCATTCATCTACTCAATAAATATATATGTCTATGTTAAGCCCTAGATTAGACGACAGACTATGATTGTGAACATAACTCCTAAGTGCCCTGTCCTCATAAAACTTACATTTTACTTGAGGAAACAGATCATAAACAAGTAAAAAGGATACAAGATAATCAAAGATTGTGCTCTGAAGAGAACAAAAGAAAGCAACTAGTTAAAGAGTGAAAGGGCTTGGGTGGGAGCAAGAGGTTGTTAATACACTGAGATGTGAAGAATGAGAAGGAGCCAGCTACACAAAAGTGAAGAAAAGGGCTTGCCAAGCAGAGGTAACTGCCCTAAGCACAAGAAGTTTGGTATTTTGAGGGAAGATAAAGGAAGTTCATGTATAGCAAGAATCATGACCATGGCCCACATAGTTCAGAACTGCATCTGAGACAGATATACCAATGGACAGCATAAGGAAGGATAGGGTTATTGTCCACAAGTTCACACTCAGGCCTTATCTCTCACTTCTCTTATTCTAAACTTCTTGCCCATAAATTTGTTTAAATTACCTTGAATCAATTTATGACAGCCTATACTGCTTTTTTAGATGGAATAAATTTTGGTGGTTAGCTACCTAGAGTTTAGAGTAATGTTTTCATTCTATTTGCCCCAATTCCCCTCTATTTCTTATGCCCTGAGACATAAGGGATACGTCTGCTCTCATTTTCCCACGCAATCTCGCTTTTTACTTACTTTAGAATAATTCACTTTTGATCTTCATTTCATCCAGACTGAAGACTTTTGATCTTTTTTTACTTTTTCTTATTGATTATGCCCTCTATTCCCTTAATTATTCTATGGCCTGTAAAGTTGACCTCTGCATAAAAAGAATTGGTACAGAATGCTTGGTGGCATCTCAGGAATTCAAAAGACCTCCAAAACATTTTTCTCTAGTAGCCCATCAGTTGGAAAACAATGTTTATCTTTGTGATTTCTTTAAATGAAGTTATTTAAGTTATCAAAGATTCCTGTTTGCTAGTTAAGAGTGGTAATATATTAAATCACCATCAACCATTAATTAACTTCTAAAATAAAGCCCTCTCTCAAGGTATGGGACACTGGACAAGTTATAGGAGAGGGACTGAAAATCTGGAGATAGGAAATCAGAGTTAAATTCCTGGATTGACCTTTTATTTCTTCTGTGAGTCTAGACCATTACTGCAGAGGTGTATAACATATTGCTTGAGAGTACAATGTTGGATTCATACAGACTTCATCAGAATCCTGGCTCCACCACTGACAAGGATAATCTTTTAACATCTATAGCCTTCATTTACCTCACCTGTAAAATGAAGGAACCAACTCTGCTTAACTCATAAGTCTGTTGAGATAATGAAATGAAATAATGCAGGTAGTATGCCTGGCCCAAAGTTAACCTACAATGCAGTGTTACTATAACTGTTCACCTTTCTGAGCTTTTTTTTTTTTCTTGTCTGTAAAATGGAAACAAGATTTCACCAAATCGCAAGGATGCTGGGATTTACAATCTTGTATTTGCAAAATTAATAACATAGTTTAGAGACAGATAAATACAGAAGCCAGAAAAAAAAAATACTTATAGAGGCAGGAAATAATCACTGTAGTTGATGCAGTGCTCTAGCACTCAGATTCCTCAGCTTCTGGGACTGTTGTGAGCAGACATCTCTCATCTTTCAGCCCACTTCAGGATTGTTTTGGCTGTGTCCAATCTATGCAGTCCTCCCTAAAGCAGCTTGTCCTCCATTAAGGAGAAACACAAAAGTCTGATCCCTTTGTCTACTGTGGCACAACATTGAATGGCTATCACAAATTCTAAAATTCCCATGAAGTCACCTGAGGACTTGACTTCCCTGATACTACATTACGGCCCAACTTATTCTTCTCAGTTTTGCTTTCTTTCTTCCCCTTTGTCAGGTGGAGATCCAAAGAGTACTCTCCAATAAACCTCCTGCAGTCTGTATCTCAGAGTCTTCTTCTAGGGAACCCAATCATGTGTCCTGTTCCATCAAAATCTCTTCTTTTGGCCCTAGAAGTTGCTACTTAATTTTTAGTTTGAGATTTGTTGCTACGTCAAATAAATTTCTAAAGATCTCAATCTGATAATATTTTGGACTTGCATTCACATAGAATGCCATCATTTTTAAAGTGACCTTTTCAATGTAAAATAAAACAGAGATAGAAAACAAATTTACACAAACAAATGTACCTTAATAAAATATTATAAAGCAAATACCCTTGTAAACCACCACTCAAATCAAAAACTAAAATTTTGACATCAACTCAGTAGCCCCTCCATTTTCCTCATCCTAACCACATTGTCCCCTTCTCCCCAAAGTAGCCACAAAAGTAAAACAATTACTCACATTTCTATTTTAATCATCCAAAGGTGCATCACTAGATATCATTGTTCAGTCATTACCATTTTTTATACTTGATACGTCCTTTAAGCCTATTTTATTCTACAAGTTTCTCCTTCATTTAAAAAAAAGTCCTTTAAAATTTATCTGTTGCACAACTTGGGTAATTTGACATGTAGTTTACCACAGTCCAGATTTTGTTCATTGCATTCTCAAAGTGCCGTTTAATATATTCTCTTTAGTGTTTCTTGAAAATTGTCAACTGGATCCAAATGTATGATAAGAATGAAATTTTATCTCTTTGGCAAAATCCAGTCATATTGTAGTTTTTCCTCAGGAGACCCAAAAGGTCTTACTATCTCTCTTTTTGTTGTTAGGAACCCTTAAGGCTCAATATCTATGGTGGTTAATTCATTGCCTTTGCAATATGGTGATATTCTAACTGTATCATTTCCTTTTAAATTAGTTGCAATGTTTTTATAACAAGACACTGCTCTAAATATACTAATTGGTTACCCAGTGGTAAAATTTTTATAGAAAAGGAAAGATAAATCCTTGTGTCTTTTCCTTTATTCACCAGAAAATGAAGTATTTAACTGTTATTTAGGTTACTAATTGTTATGTGTTAATATCATTATGAAATTATGAATGTAAATATATTTAATGGGTTTCATACCATTTTAATTACTAGTTCTATTAAAGCTCAAATTTTCCCATCTCTGCCCAGTAGGAGCCTCTTTAATTTTGCTCCGGAGTTCAATTTGACAGAACTGAAGTAGATGCCTATAGTGTTCTTGCTATCTGATATAATTACATATTATAAGCTTATCATGTACCCTTCCTATCCAAGACCTTTTATGTGTGGAGAGATGGAATCACCTATTTCTCCAAAAAGCCCTGTTTCATTTTAGTGGAAAATTGTATTAAAGATCATCACTACAGTGTTGACTATTGTTTCTAGACTTTTTCTATAGATAGAGATAGGGAATAATATATGTGTGTGTATATACATAATTATATATTTATAATATATAATTATACTCATATAATTTATGTATATGTTATATGGACCAACATATATAAGTTATATGTAAGAGTATAATTACATATTATAAATATTTATACAGAAAATGTACCTTATATATAAATTACATATTCACAATATGTGAAATGTGCATGTATCAGAATTTTACATGTGACTTGTACATATAATTTTCCATCTCTGTACATAATTATGACTTCATTTTGGTATTTCCAATTCTAATGCAGTAATATGAGGCTTCTATTTATTATTTACTATTTTATAGCTCCTTCTTTCTACATGAAAAGCCCTGCTTCTCAAAACCACAGCAGATGATAGAATTGAGCTATCACATAATTGCTCATTTGTTTTATCCAATAACATAAAAAAATCCCAGAATAACAAGATTAAAACTATCATTCCAATACAGTGATTGAAAATCTTTAAATTTTTGTATATGTCATCTCCCCATATCCTCTTCATTTTATTTTATAATTGTATCATATCTACATTGATATAATATAAAACCATCTATATATGTACATTTTTTCATTTAGTCACACTTTCACAGGTCCTTATGTATTAAATGATTACCACTGGTAAATGTGTTGCTCTCTCTACTAGTAATTTTTGTTGTTGGAAACTTATTCTTCAGGTTTCTCAGAAAGTGATCTGAAAAAGATATTCTTCAAGTTCTTACATGTTGATGACGTTTTTTGCTCTTTACTCTTTAAGTCAGTTCTTCTGGAGGCAAAATCTTTGCCCACATTTCCTTTTTTTGAGCACCTTAAATATGTCATCCCATTTACTTATGGCCATAAAGCATTGTAAAAATATCTAATGATAATCTAATTTTCACTTCATTATAAGTTACATGTTCTTTTTAAAATCTATATGCCGAGAAGACTTTTATTTATTCTTCTTTTGTGCTTAAAGCCCAATAATTTTACTTGAATATATGACCAGGGCTTTGTAATGTGCTCTTTTCCCAACACCAAAGGGAGAGTATAATGCAAGCCTGACTTTAGTCCTCACTGTTTTGAGCAGTTTGCTCAAAAAGTCAAGAGACTATAACTATCCATCTACCTACAGAATGAGTCTATAAACTGGTGAAATGCCAGTGATTTCTACTCCTTTACCTACTCACTGGCCTATGGGCACTGACTTTCTGACCATGGAAATTCATTTTTTTCCCTTTGTGTGGAAATTTTGATAAGCAAATACAAGTTTTCGTGTCCTAGGGGACAACCACAACAGTGAGCATATTCATTAATTTAATTAGAACTTGTTTACACTTTTGCTGTCAACCATAATCATTTGTTTATTTGAACTAAAGTAACCTGACTTCATTAGAAGCATCAGTAGCTGTCAGTAAACGAAAGTGTGCTTGACTTTCATAATCAAGTGTAAATTTAAGAGGCTTATACGGCAGTCGATGTTTTCACAAGATGACAATAAAAATCAAGGACAGGGTCCTAGTTAAACTTAACCTTTGTGATAAAGTTAAGGATGGGGCACTAATTAGTGCAGATGCTGCTTTCTGACAATACTCCTCATTTGTTCTTTAGCTCGAAAGTTCATTGCTTAGCCTTTCCTTTTTCAAAACAGAGTATGTTCAAGTTAGTTAATGAAGGCCCTGCATGTAGGTTTTATAGAATGTCGTTTCACTTTGAAAATGGCATTATCTCTCTGGTCAACCTAGAAAAAATGATATTGATCAAAAAGAAAAAACCCTGAAGTTCCTTCTTCTGATCATCTTTTACTATTAACAGAAAATGCAATTTGTGGTGAAAAGAGGGTAAATTTGGAGTCAAAGATTTGAAGTTTGAACTCTGGTTCTATTAATTACCAGCCAAGTAAACTTGAATGAGTTACTAAGCCTGTCTGTGTTGCAATATCGTCATCTGAAAAGTGGAAGATGTTGACATATTTGTTCTTTTTCAAATAAAATACTAAATGGGAAAAATGGTATAAACTATGCAGTGATAGATAATTTCTTTGTATGATGTTTTGTCAAGGGCTTATTTGTGATGGAATTTCAAAGAGAACATGATAACTTGGTGTTGAGTAGGATTTGTTAAAGTATTTTCTGCAGAAACATATTGAGCAATTAATATTTGAAAACACATTTCACACATCATGTGGTGGCAGAAGGGAAGAAAAAAATTTTAGAGATCATATACCCATCCCCCAATGCAATAGCAATATTAGTTTAGATTCATTACAAATTATATTGTCTCTTTTGGATTGACTTGAGAATTATGGTTTTTTTGTTGTTGTTGTTTTGGTTTGGTTTGTTTGAGACAGGGTCTTGCTCTGTCACCCAGGCTGGAGTGCGATGGCGCGATCTTGGGTCACTGCAACCTCTTCCTCCTGTGTTCAAGCAATTCTCCTGCCTCAGCCTCCTGAGCAGCTGGGACTACAGGCATGCACCACCATGCCCGGCTAATTTTTGTGTTTTTAGTAGAGACAGGGTTTCACCATGTTGGCCAGCCTGGTCTCGAACTCCTGACCTCATGATCCGCCCTGCCTCGGTCTCCCAAAGTGCTGGGATTATAGGTGTGAGCCACCACGCCCAGCTGAGAATTATCTTCTGAAAGTAATGTATCCATCCTTTTACCTTAATAAATACTACCTAGCCAACAAAACTGAATGTTTTAATTAATGGATTGGAATTAATCAGTCACCTTAGGATCATCTTTTTTATTATTATTATTATTATTTGTTTGTCTGTTTGTTTGTTTGTTTGTTTTTGAGGCAGTGTCTCACTCTGTCCCCCAGGCTGGAATGCAGTGGAATGATTACAACTCACTGCAGTCTCAACCTCCCAGGCTGAAGTGATCCCCCCACTTCGGCCTCCTGAGTAGCTGGGACTGCAGATGTGTACCACTACACCTGGCTAATTTTTTAAATATTATTTGTAGAGATGGGGTTTTGCCATGTTGCCCAGACTGGTCTCAAACGATCCACCCACCTTGGCATCTCAAAGTGCTGAGATTACAGATGTGAGCCACCATACCCAGAAGACTCAACATTGTTTATACTAGCTCTTGCTGATATAAACAGGGCCTGGATGCCAACAAAACTATGAAGAAAACAAAGTTTCTCATTGGCTATTTTCCTATACCCATGACCCCCATTGGCATCTTTTTTTTGGCATGTTCCCATCCCTATGCAGCTGCCTATTTTCTAGCCAGCTTCTGTCCAAACCTGGATGTTAACTCAATAGATACCTCATAATTGGGATGTTAGAAAATAACCAGTTTAAGGCACATATCCTCTCAGTGTTATTGATGTTTTGTGAGGGGAAAAGAGAAGGGCCTAAAAAGATGAAATGCAAAAGTGAACGATTGGTAGCTGCTTATATTATGTAGGAAATTAAGTACTTCGCTCAAATAATTTTTCTTTTTAAGTACAAAAAGTGCAGAGTTTTGAATCGGATGTCTCCCAAGCAAGAGGGCTATAGGAGAAACAAATAAACAACTTATAAAACCCTGATGTTGGCTTATTTTCCTGTGGTTTGTTTCTTTCTCACAAACATAGACCATAGAATAAGAACTTAATTAAATTCAGGCACTAATTATTTAGGTTCTTATTAGTCCTGGTTTTACCCCAAATGGCAATGCAGAATATATTAATGGTCAAAGGCTACTGAAAAGAATGAGTGGGTCCTGTTTTGTGTCAAAGTTCATAACAAGGGAAGGGACTTGTATGTAAAGAAAAAAGAACTCACATCTAGCCATTTAAATTAGTTGCAATGTTTTCATAACAAGACACTGCTCCAAATATACTAATTGGTTACCCCGTGGTAAAATTTTTATAGAAAAGGGAAGATAAATCCTTGTATCTTTTCCTTTATTCATCAGAAAATGAAGTGTTTAACTGTTGAATATCATTTAGTACATTTTCACAGCTAATATCACCGAAGTCTACAATTCTTTGAGCTCATAACTAGGAATTAAGGCAAAAAGGCAGTTCTGAGCAAAGTAGGCAGCCTTGGATCATGCCTTATATATTGGTCCCCAGCTCTTCTCCTGATACAAAGCTGCCATTATAGGGGTGATAGTCCTGGGTCCAGTCTCACTGACTCATGAGACAGAATATTTTATTCTTGACTGTGGGAAGCTTCAAAAAGCACAAAACAGTGCATCACTTGAATGTCACTGTCTTCATTAAATTAAGTTTATTTGAGAAAGTTACTGAATATGGAGGACTAGATTTGGTAATCCAAAGTCAACTCTTCCCCAAGCCCCACCAAGAGTCACCTTCACCTAGTATAACTGGAAAAAAAAAATTCTGCGTCTACTCTTTCCTTAATTGTCCACTTAATAGCTACTTCTCGATCTGATATATTCTTCCTTGTTGCTCTTATGTTCACTGAATAACCATCGTTTGTTTTGGTGCATAGTGCTGCCTGGAAATTTGAGATTATTTACTCCTTGATGTCACCCTGCTACCAGTACTTTTGCTTATATGGAGGAGATGATGTAGAAATATTTACTTAATCTTTATTATATTTACACAGTAAAGTAGTTCTAAGTATTTAAAACATACAATAGTAGGCTTTAATAAAAATTGCAAGTAACAAAAGGAAATTACAATATACGAAAGAAAAATGTAAAAGTGTATGCTAAGTATGACCATAAACAAATAGTTCAAATGAGAAGTATCTCAAGTGCTTTGTGTGTTATTTATTTACTTATAATAGATGTATATACTTAGGGGGCACATGAGATACTCTTACACAGTCATACAACACACAATAATCATATCATGATAAATGGATATCCATGCCATCAAGTGTTTCTCTTTTGTACTACAAAAAATACAATTAACTCTTGTAGTTATTTTTAAATGTATAATAAAATTATTATTGACTATATTCACCCCACTTGTACTATCAAGTATGTAGTCTTATTCACTCTTTCTAATCACTTTCGGTAACCGTTGGCCATCCCCAACTCCCCACTCAACTACTTTCCCCAGCCTCTGGTGGCCATCCTTCTATTCTCTACCTCCATGAGTTCAATTGTTTTAATTGTTAGAACCTACAAATAAGTGAAAACAGGTGAAATTTGTCTCTTTCTGCCTGGCTTATTTCACCAAACATAATGATCTTCAGTTCCATCCATGTTGTTGAAAATGGCTGGATCTCATTCTTTTTTATGATGGAATAGTACTTCATTGTGTGTATGCATCACGTTTTCTTTATCCGTTCTTCTGTTGATGACACTTATGTGGCTTCCAAATCTTAGCTATTGTGAACAGTTCTGCGACAACCATGGGAGTGCAGATATCCCTTTGATATACTGATTTCCTTTATTTTGGGTGTATAATTAACAGTGGTATTGCTGGATCATATGCTTATAAGATTATAGCTCTTAGTTTTTGTTTTTTTGAGGAACCCCCAAACTCTTCTCCGTAGTGATTTTACTAATTTACATTCCCACCAGCAGTGTACAAGCATTTCCCTTTTTTTCCCCACATCTTTGCCAGCATATTTTATTATGTGTCTTTTGGATATAAGCCCACTTTAACTGGAGTGAGATGATATCTCATTTCAGTTGTGATTTGCATTTCTCTGACAATCAATGATGTTTAGCACCATTTTATATGCTAGTTTGCTATTTGAATATCTTCTTCTGAAACATGTCTATTCAAATCTTTTGCTCATTTTTTAAATCAGATTATTAGATTTTTTTTCCTAAAGAGTTAGTTGCTTGAGCTCCTTGTATATTCTGGTTATTAATCCCTTATAAGATAAGTAGTTTGCGTACATTTTGTCCCATTCTGTGGGTTGTCTCTTTACCTTGTATGATTGTTTCCTTTGCTGTGCAAAAGCTTTTTAACTTGATGTGATCCTATTTGTGTATTTTTGCTTTGGTTGCCTGTGCTTATGGGGTATTGCTCAAAATTTTTTGCCCGGACCAATGTCCTGGAGACTTTCCCCAATGTTTTCACAAAGGGGGTATTAGATTTAAGTCTTTAATCAATTTGTATTTGATTTTTGTATATAGCAACTGATAGGGATTTAGTTTCATTCTGCTGTATATGGATATCCAGTTTCCCCAGCAACCAATGTATGTTTTTGGAAACTTTGTCAAAAATGCATTCAGTAGGTGTATGGATTTGTTTCTGGGTTCTCTATCCTGTTCTATTCATTTATATGTTTGTTTTGCTATCCCTCTGTAGCATAATTTGGTGTTTAAGGCTGAGCTGCTTTCCAAGATACAAGGCAAAATTCCTCTTTCCTCTCATCAAGCGGAATGAAAGACTCACTTTCATTGCTGCAAGCTGTACTGTCTGGGGTTGAGGGAAGGGTGGTGCAAGCACTCCCTTAGCCACCCTGGCTGGTGTCTCCCTAGGTCATGTGTCACCCCAGGTCATGTGCTGTCCTAGTTCGCTGGCTCTAAACACATCCCAGGACTAGGACTTTTGTAATTACAATTACAGTTGTAATTTCTACGGAATTACAGACTTCCATGCAAGTTTATCTAGGACCCCAGAGTTCTTTAGCCTGTGGTGGTGAGCCTTGCTGAAACTCAAGTTCTGATCACTGTGATGGTCAATTCCTGTCTGGCTAAGGATGCTGCAAATCCTCTCTTCGTGGCTGGATGCCAACTGAGCCCAGTGCTGCTTTGCTCTCTGCTATGACAGGTCAGCACTGAGCTCAATGCCAAGCCCTCCAGTTGCTGTATTCTCCCTCTCTTAAGTGAACAGTTTTTCTCTCTATGCCATGTGGTCACTGCTAGGGGATGAGTGTTGTTGGTGATTCCAGACTGTCTTTTCTACCCTCTTTAGTGCTTCTTTCAGTGATATGAAGTTAGAACCAGGTACTATGATTGCTTATCTGATTTTCAGTTCTTATGACAGTGCTTGTTGTGTGTGTGGTTTGCTGTTATAATTTGGTGTTCCCCCAGTGGTGATGCTAGGTAAAAGCTTCTATTCAGCCATCTTGCTCCCCCTTCCCTCCATGTGTTTATTATTCATGGGCTCCAATAGTTCCTAGCCTTAGTATTGTGCTTCAAGGTTTAGTCTTTCTACTGTCTTTTAAGAGAATTCTCTTTTTAAAGAGTACACAGTACCAATTTTCAACTATTGGGAAACCCCACTCTAGCTAAGAATTGGGCTTTCTCTCCAGGATCCATTATGCTGACCACTATTGCCAAGTGCAATTCATAGGACACAATATCATGAAAACATATATTTCCCAACAATCTGAGTTATGAATAAAAACTTACAGCCATGGATGAAGCGGAAAAAAATGTTTAGTTGAGGAGCATAAAATCTCTAGCAAAAGAGTCAAAGGTGGGCTTCCTCTCACCAAGCTCCAGTTACTTGAAGTAAACATATGGTTTTCTCTAATCTAATTTCTCATGATCACCAAAGGTTTAACTGTTATCTCTTTTCTCTCACACACACAGGTGCACACATACTTACAAGCATACTTATCAAAGAAACATTATAATTCTCAAAGGCAATAGAGTCTAGGTACATGTTAAAAAGTATTGATATAGATATACTATAAGTAGGGCAGAATAAAATTATAAATTTGGTAATTTTATATTTATATTACTATAAACAAACTATTATATATACTAATATTTTATATTTGTTATTATAAATTAAAATCGCCACATTTCTCCCTATACTCATTTTATCTTATCACTTCTTTTGTGTATATATTTGCCAAAAGTCTACCAATAGGAAATAGGCCTCATTACTATACTCATTTCAAATGACAAAACCTATCACTGTAGTCTACCTTCTGGCTACTCAAGTATTTAGAAAATCTTCTTAATTATAATATCTATTTGCTTTAGTTGGCATCAAATTCTTATGAAGGGCATAGGTTTTAGGGGAGCTAAACAGTAACTGTGGTCAGCTCATTTCAAGCAATAGAAGGATATATTAACTACTGGTTCATACAGTTATCAAAAGTCAGGGATTGAGAAGCTGTATTGATTATGGCAGATGGAAGCAGGACTAGAGAGCAGCTCTGACTCGGATGGACAGAGCAGCATGTGAAGTCTTGCATCATAAATATTTGCTCCAGAATGACTGCAAGAATAAATCAGGAAACCTGAGAGAACCCACAGACCCACTGAAGGAAGCAGATTGGTCCCGCAAGACCCGGGAGACACCCCAAATACTCAGCTGCAGCAAGACCCACCCAAGGAGAGTCTGAGCTCAGCCACATCTAGCTCTGCCCCCACTAATGGTCCTTCCCTACCCACGCCATAACTTCCATAACTAAAGACAAAGGGCATATATTCTTGGGAGTTCTAGGGTCCTGCTCACCACCTGTTCCTCCCTGTACAACCATAGTTGATACTTTCTGGAACGTGCCACCTCCTGGCAGGAGGCCAACCAGCACAAAAATAGTGCCTTAAACCACCAAAACTAAGAACCCTCAGTAAGTCCATTTTAGCCCCCGCCACCTCCACTGGAACAGGTGCTGGTATCCACAGCTGACAGACCCACGGGTAGTTCATATCACAGAACCCTGTGCAGACAACCCCCAGTACCAGCCTGGAGCCTAGTAAACTTGCCGGGTGGCTAGATCCAGAATGGAGATAACAATCACTGCAGCTTTGCTCTCAAGAAGACACATCTGTAGGAAAACAGGGAGAGTACTGCATCAGGGGAACACCCTGTGGGACAAAAGAATCTGAACAACAGCCTTCAGCCCTAGACCTTCCCGCTGACAGAGCCTACCCAAATGAGAAGAAACCAGAAAACCAACCCTGGTAATATGACAAAACAAGGCTCTTTAACACCTTCAAGAAAATCACACTAGCTCACCAGGAATGGACCCACACCAAGAAGAAATCCTGATTTATCTGAAAAAGAATTCAGGAGGTTAGTTATTAAACTAATCAGGGAGGCACCAGAGAAAGGCAAAGCTCAGTGTAAGAAAATCCAAAAAAGGATATAAGAAGTGAAGGGAGAAATATTCAAGGAAATATATAGCATAAAAAAAAATTTCAGGAAACAATGGACACACTTATGGAAATAGAAGAATGTTCTGGAAAGTCTCAGCAATAGAATTGAACAAGTAGAAGAAAAAAATTAAGAGCTCAAAGACAGTGTATTCAAATTAAACCAATTCAGCAAAAACAAAGAAATAAGAATAAGAAAATATGAACATAGCCTCTAAGAAGTCTGGGATTATGTTAATTAACCAAACCTAAGAATAATCAGTGTTCCTGAGAAAGAAGAAAAATCTAAAAGTTTAGAAAACATATTTGAGGGAATAATAGAGGAAAACTTCCTTGGCCTCATTAGAGACCTAGACATCCAAATACAAGAAGCAGAAAGAACACCTGGGAAATTCATCCCCCAAAGATCATCACTTAGAGGCACCTATTCCAGGTGCTAGCTGTCATTATATTCACATTATCTAAAGTTAAGACAAAGGAAAGAATCTTAAAAGCTGTGAGACAAAAGTACCAGGAAACCTATAAAAGAAAACCTATCGGATTAACAGCAGATTTCTCAGCAGAAAACCTACAAGCTAAAAGGAATTGGGTACCTATCTTAAGCCTCCCCAAACAAAACAATTATCAAGCAATAATTTTGTATCCAACAAAACTGAGCTTCATATATGAAGGAAAAATACAGTCTTTTTCAGACAAACAAATGCTGAGAAAATTCACCACTACCAAGCAACCACTAAAACAACTGCTAAAAGGAGCTCTAAATCTTGAAACAAATTCTGGAAACACATCAAAACAGAAACTCTTTAAAGCATAAATCTCACAGGACCTATAAAACATAACATACAGTTTTAAAAACAACCAAAAAATGTATACAGGCAACGAATAGTAAGATAAATGAAACTGTACCTCACATCTCAATACTAACATTGAATGTAAATGGCCTGAATGCTATGCTTAAAAGACAGAATTGCAGAATGGATAAGAATTCACCAACTGCTATCTGCTGCCTTCAAGAGTCCCACCTAACACGTAAGGACTCACACAAACTTAAAGTAAAGGAGTAGAAAAAGGCATTTCATGCAAATGAACACCAAAAATTAGCAGGGGTAGCTATTCTTATATCAGACAAGACAAACTTTAAAGCAACAGCAGTTAAGAGGAACAAAGAGGGACATTATATAATGGCAAAAGGCCTTGTCCAACATGAAAATATCACAGTCCTAAACATATATGTACCTAACACTGGTGCTCTAAAATTTATAAAGCTATTACTAATAGACCTAAGAAATGAGACAGACAGCAACACAATAATAGTAGGGGACTTCAATACTCCACTGACAGAACTAGACAAGTCATCAATATAGAAAGTCAACAAAGAAATAATGGATTTAAACTATACCCTGGAACAAATGGACTTAAAAATATATACAGAACATCACATCCACAAACTATAGAATATACACTCTATTCAACAGTGCATGGAACTTTCTTCAAGATAAACCATATGATAGGTCACAAAACTAGTCTCAATAAGTTAAAGAAAATTGAAATTTTATCAAGCACTCTCTCAGACCACAGTGGAATAAAACTGGAAATTAGCTGCAAAAGGAACCTTCGAAACCATGCCAATACATGGAAATTAAATAACCTGCTTTTGAATGATCATTGGGTCAAAAATGCAATCGAGATGGAAATCAAAAAATCTTTCAAACTAAATGACGATAGTGACATGACTTATCAAAACATCTGGGACACAGCAAAGGCAGTGATAAGAGGAAAGTTCATAGCCTAAACGCCTTCATCAGAAAGTCAGAAAGAGCACAGAAAATCTAAGGTCTAGATTGTTTAGAGAAACCTCAAGGAACTAGAGAAATAAGAACAAACCAAACCCAAACCCAGCAGAAGAAAGGAAATAACCAAGTTCAGGGCAGAACCAAATAAAATTGAAACAAACAACCAAACAAAAAAATACAAAAGACAAATAAAAAAAAACTGATTATTTGAAAAGGGAAATAAAATTGGTAGGCCATTAACAAGATTAACCAAGAAAGAAAGAAAATCCAAACATGCTCAATAAGAAACAAAACAGGAAATATTACAATTGACACCACAGAAATAAAAAAGATCGTCAAGGCTACTATGAACACCTTTATGCACATAAACTAGAAAACCTTGAAGAGATGGATAAATTCCTGAAAAGATATAACCCTCCTAGCTTAAATGAGGAAGAACTGGATACCCTGAATAGGTCAATACCAAGCAGTGAGGTTGAAATAGTAATTTAAAAATTACCAACAAAAAAAAGTCCAGGACAAATTCACAGCAGAAGTCTACCAGACATTCAAAGAGAAATTGGTACTAATCCTGTTGACATTATTCCACAAGATAGAGAAATAGGGAACCCTCCCTAAATCATGCTGTGAAGCTGGTTTCACCCTAATACCAAAACGAGGAAAGGACATAACCAAAAAAGAAAACTACAGACCAATATTCCTGATGAACATAGATTCTAAAATCCTTAGTAAAATACTAGCTAACCAAATCCAACATATATCAAAAAGATCGCCATGATAAAGTGTTGCTGCAGGGATGATTTAACATATGCAAGTCAATAAATGCAACAAACCATATAAACAGAATTAAAAACAAAAATCACATGATCATCTCAATAGATGCAGAAAAAGCATTCAACAAAATCCAGCATCCCTTTATATTAAAATTCTCAGCAAAATTGGCATACAATGAGCATACCTCAGTATAATAAAAGCCATCTATGACAAACCCACAGCAAACATTATACTGAATGGGGAAATGTTGAAAACATTTCCTCTGAGAACTGGAACAAGACAATAATATCCACTCTCACCACTCCTCTTCAACATAGTAATGGAAAGCCTAGCCAGAGCAATCAGACAAAAGTAAGAAATAAAGGGCATCCAAATCAGCGAAGAGGAAGTCAAACTGTCATTGTTTGCTGATGATATGATCGATTACCTCGAAAACCCTAAAGACTCCACCAGAAAACTCCTAGGACTGATAAATAAATTCAGGAAAGTTTCTGGATACAAAATTAACGTACACAAATCAGTAGCTCTTGTATACACTGACAGCAATCAAGCTGAGAGTCCAAATCAAGAACTGAACCCCTTTTACAATAGATGGAAAAAATTAAAATACTTAGGAATTTACCTAATCAAGGAGGTGAAAGACTTCTACAAGGAAAACTACAAAATACTGCTGAAAGAAATCATAGATGACACAAACAAATGGGAACACATCCCATGCTCATGGATGGGTAGAATTAATATTGTGAAAACTAGCATTCTGCCGAAAACAATCTACAAACTTATCATAATTCCCATCAAAATACCACCCTAATTCTTCACAAAATTAGAAAAAAAAAATTCTCAACTTCATATGGAACCAAAAAAGAACCTGCATAGCCAAAGCAAGACTAAGCAAAAATAACAAATTCTGGAGGCATCACATTACCTGATTTCAAACTATACTATAAGGCCATAGTCACCAAAACAGTATGGTGCAGGTATAAAAATAGGTACATAGGCCAATGAAACAGAATAGAGAACTCAGAAATAAACCAAAATACTTATAGACAACTTATCTTCAACAAAGGAAACAAAAACATCAAGTAGGGAAAGGACACCCTACTCAGCAAATGGTGCTGGGATGATTTGCTAGTCACATATAGGAGCATGAACCTGGATCCTCATCTCTTGCCTTATGCAAAAATCAACTCAAGATTGATTAAGAACTTAAATCTGAGACCTGAAATTGTAAACATTCTAGAAGATAACATTGGAAAAACCCTTCTAGACATTGGCTTAGTCAATAATTTGGTAACCAAGAGCCCAAAAGCAAATGCAATAAAAACAATGATAAATTGCTGGTAATTAATTAAACTAAAAAACTTTTGCACAGCAAAAGAAACAGTCAGCAGTGTAAACAGACAAACCACAGAACAGGAGAAAATATTTGCAATGTATACATCTGACAAAGGACTAATATCCAGAATCTACAATGAATGCAAACAAATCAACAAGAAAAAACAAACAAACAATTCCATCAAAAAGTGGGCTAAGGACATGAATAGAGAATTCTCAAAAGAAGATATACAAATGGCCAACAAACATATGAAAAAATGCTCAACATCACTAATAATCAGGGAAATGGAAATCAAAACCACAATGTGATACCACCTTACTCCTGCAAGATCAAAAAAATAAAAAAATAGTAGGTATTGATTTGGCTGTGATGAACAGGAAACACTTCTACACTCCTGGTGGGAATGTAATCTAGTACAACCACTATGGAACAGCATGGAGATTCTTTAAAGAACTAAAAGTGGAAATACCATTTGACCCAGCAATATCACTACTGGGTATCTACCCAGAAGAAAGGAAGTCATTATATGAAAAAGATACTTGCACACACATGTTTACAGCAGCACAATTTGCAATTGCAAAGGCATAGAATCAACCAAATGCCCACCAATCAATGAATGGATAAAGAAACTGTAGTATATATATGTGTGTGTGTCTGTGTGTGTGTGTGTGTGTATATACATATATATATGAAACTCTACACAGCTATAAAAAGGAATGAATTAATGGCATTAACAGTGAGCTGGATGAGATTGGAGACTGTTATTCTAAGTGAAGTCACTCAGAAATGGAAAACCAAATATCATATGCTCTCGCTCATAAGTAGAAGTTAAGCTATGAGGATGCAAATGGATAAGAATAACACAGTGGACTTCCAGGACTCAGGAAGAAAGGGTGGGAAGGGGGTGAGGGATAAAAGACTACCAATAGGTGCGGTGTATACTGCCCACGTGCTGGGTGCACCTAAATTTCACAAATCACCACTAAAGAACTTACTCATGTAATCAAGTACCACCTGTTCCTCAATAACTAAGGAATTTTTTTTAAAAGGTCAGATATTATGAATTCATTATTCTCCCAGTCACATCCTCTGTATGTGAGTTAATGAATTGGTGAGGGAGTCAGTGAACACACAAGTATCTAAGTGTCATCTTGGCCATATTTGCTGACACAGACTGTGGTTTACTCAAACAGGGTAGGTTGTTCACTGTGATTATTTAGTCAGTAAGCCAATACCCCTTTATTCATTTTACTCTAAGGATAAATAATTATTTTCTTGGTAATTCTTGGGAGCACACAAACTATTGAGCAGGCAATAATAAAATTTAGGTATTTTGTAACATCTCTCCCTATTATGTTCCAACTGAAAAAAATTTCCCTTGCATAATCTTGTTTGTGTTTAAGAAAAAAAAATAGTTATTCCAAAAACTACGTAAAAATGCATGTATTTTAAAAATTAGAGAAGGTTATGCCAGACTCATGCTTGTGAACTTTCTTTTTCTGTGTCTACACACACACACACACACACGCACACGTGCAGAGAGAGAGAGAGCAAGCACTAAATGGAAAAACTGCAGGCTAGACGACCAAGTCATACTCACTTATTTTCTTTTCAAAACTCTTAATAATCAGGAAATATAATATGCAGCTCTTGCATTCCTAACCATGCCAGTTAATGTAATTAAAATTTGCCAGAGAAAGATGATAAAAGAAAAGTAGGATAGACAGCTAAGGTGTACATTTATATATATGTACTCTTAGCAATAAAAATATGTTTTACAAAAAGAAACCCAAACAGTATAATGTGATTTTGTAAGTTATTACCATTCGAGGAAATGAAGCTTGATGTACCAGTTTTGCAACTTCCTGTAACTCAACCTATTTCAAAATAAAAGATAGAAAAGGAAAAAATACAGTCTTTTTCAGACAGAAAAGTGCTGAGAGAATTTGCCACTACCAAGCACCACAAGAACTGCTACCAGTAGTTCTAAATCTTGAGATAAATTTTGGAAACACACCAAAATAGAATCTCCTTAAAGATGAAATCTCACAGGACCTATAAAACAATTACACAATGAAAAAAATGCTCAACATAACCAGTTATTAGGAAAATGCCAATCAAAACCACAATGTGATACCACCTTACTCCTACAAGAATGGCCAGAATCAAAAAACCAAAAAATAATATATGTTCATGTGAATATGGTAAAAAGAGAGCACTTTTACACTGTTGATGGGAATGAAAACCTGTACAACCACCATGGAAAACAGTGGCGATTCCTTAAAGAACTAAACATAGATCTACCATTTGATCAAACAATCCCACTACTGGGTATCTACTTAGAGAAAAAGAAGTCATTATATTAAAAAAGATACTTGCACATACATGTTTATAGCAGCACAATTTGCAATTGCAAAAATATGGAACCAGCCCAAATGTCCATCAATGAGTGGATAAATAAAATGTGGTATGTATATACAATGGAATACTACTCAGCCATAAAAAGAAATGAAATAATGGTCACAGCAACCTGGATGAAATTGGAGACCATTATTCTAAGTGATGTAACTCAGGAATGGAAAACCAAACATTGTATGTTCTCACTCATGAGATGGAGCTAAGTTATGAGGACACAAAGGCATAACAATGATATGATAGATTTTAGGGACTTGGGGGAAAGACTGGTGGGGTATGAGGGATAAAAGACTGCACATTGGGTACAGTGTTCATTGTTTGGGGGATAGGTACACCAAAATCTCATAAATCACCACTAAATAACTTAATATAAGCAAACACCACCTGTTCCCCAAAAACCTATTGAAATAACAAAAAGAGAGAAGATCTGAACACGTAAAATCAGAAATTAAAAAGTAGACATTAAAAATGATACTGTAGAAAGTCAAAGGATCATTAGTGGCTATGAACAACTATAGGCAAATAAATTGGAAAAATCTAGAAGTAGTGGAGAAATCCCTAGACACATACAAACTACCAAGATTGAACTAGAAAGAAGCCCAAAATCTGAACAGACCAATAACAAGTAACAGGATTGAATACATAATAAAATGTGTCCCATTATAGGAAAACCCAAGATCCCATGGATTTACTGCTGAATTCTAACAAACATTTAATAAATAACTAATATCAATTCTACACAAACTATTCCGAAAGATAGAAGAGGAGGGAATACTTCCAAACTCATTCTTGCAAGCCAGTATTACCGTGATAAGAAAACCTGAAAAAGACACATCAAACAAAGAGAACCACAATCAAATATCTCTGATGAACATTTATGTAAGAAAAACCTGAACAAAATACTGGAAAACTGAATACAATAATACATTAAAATGATTGTTCATTGTAACCAGGTAGGATTAATCCTTGCAAGGATGGTTCAACATATTTAAATTGATCAGTGTGATACCTCATGTCAATAGAGTGAAGGATAAAAACCACATAATCATTTCAATTAATGCTGAAAAAGCATTTGATAAAATTCAATATTCCATCATGACAAAAACCCTCAAAAACTTGGCATAGAAGAAACATATCTCATTATAATAAAAGCCATATATGACAGAACCACAGCTAGTTTCATACTTAATGGGAAAAAACTGAAAGTCTTTCCGTTAATACCTGAAACATGACAAAGATACCCAGTTTCACCACAGTTATTCCACATAGTATTGGAAGTCTTGGCTAGAGAAATCACACAAGAGAATGAAATAAAAATCATCCAAATCAGAATGGAAGAAGTCAAATTGTCCTTGTTTGCAGATAGTATGATCTTATATTTGGAAAAACCTAAGCACTCCACCAAGAAACTATTAGAACTGATAAGCAAATTCAGTAAAGTTGCAGGATACAAAATCAACAAAAAAATCAGTAGCATTTCTGTATGCCAACTGATCTGATTTGGCTCTGTCTCTCCACTGAAATTTCATGTTGAATTGTAATTCAAGTGTTGCAGATGGGGCCTGGTGGGAGGTGATTAAATCATGCAGGTGGTTTCTAATGGTTTAGTCCCATCCCCCTACTTCTGTCTCATGAGAGAGTTCTCAGGAGGTCTGGTTGTTTAAAATTGTGTAGCACCTACCCCTTCACTCTCTTCCTCCTGTTCCAGTCATGTAGGAAGTGCCTGTTTCTCATTCACCTTCCACCATAATTGTAAGTTTCCAGAGACCTCAGCCATGCTTCCTGTACAGACTGTGGAACCATGAACCAATTAAACCTCTTTTCTTTATAAATCACCCAGGCTTGGATAGTTCTTTATAGCAATGTGAGAAGAGCATAATACAGAAAATTAGGACCTGAAACTGGGGCATTACTGTAAGGATACCTGGAAATGTGGAAGCAGTTTTGGAAGTCGTTAATGGACAGAGATTGGAACAGCTTGGAAGGCTCAGAAGAAGACAGAAACATGAGGGAAAGTTTGGAACTTCTTAGACACTTGATAAATTGTGACCAAAATGCTGATAGTGATTTGAACAATGAAGTCCAGGCTGCAGTGATCTCATATGGAGATGAGAAACTTATTAGGAACTGGGGCAAATGTTACTTTTTTATGTGTTAGTAAAGAGATTGGAGGCATTGTGCCCCTGTTCTAGAGATCTGTGAAAATTTGAACTTGAAGTTGATGATTTAGGGTATATGGTGAAAGAAATTTTTAAGCAGCAAAGCATTCAAGAAGTGGCCTAGCTGCTTCTAACAGCATATTCTTATACATGTGAGCAAAGAGATGATCTAAAACTGGAACTTATATTGAAAAGGTAAGCAGAGTGTGAAAGATTTAAAAATTTAAAGCCTAGCCATGTTGTAAAAAAGAAAAAAACATTTTCTTGGGAGAAATTCAATCTGACTGCAGAAATTTGCATAAGCAAATAGGAGTACAATGTTAATAGCCAAGGCAATGGGAAAAATGCCTGAAAGGCATTTAGAGACCTTTGCAGAAGACCCTCCAATCACAGACAAGGATGCCTAGGAGGGAAGAATGAGTTTATGGGCCAGGCCTCAGGCCCAGGGCCGTGCTGTCCTGTGCAACCTTGAGACACTACTCCTTACATCCTAGCCATTCTAGCTCCAACCTTGGCTGAAAGGGCCCCAGATACATCTCAGTCCATTGCTACAGAGGGTGTAAGCCATAATCCTTGGTGGCTCTCCCATGGTGTTAAGCCTGTGAGTATGCCTAGGGTAAGAGTTGAGGCTTGGTTGCTCCCACCTAGATTTCAGAGAATGTATGGAAATGCCTGGATGTCCAGGGAGAAATCTGCTTCAGGGGCAGAACCCTCATGCAGAACCTCTACTAGGGCATTGCAGAGGGAAAATGTGGGGTTGGAGCCCCCATACTGCATTCCCACTGGGGCACTGCCTAATGGATCTGTGAGAAGAGGGCCACTGTCCTCCAGACCATAGAACGGTAGATCCACAGAAAGCTTGCAGCACGCACCTGGAAAAGTTGCAGGCACCCAATGCTATCTGTGAAACCAGCCAGTGGGTCTGTATCCTGCAGAGCCACAGGGGTAAAGCTGCCCAAGACCTTGGAAACCCACCTTTTGCATCATTGTGGCTTAGATGTGAGACACGGAGTCAAAGGAGATTGTTTCAAATCTTTTAGATTTAATAACTGCCCTGCTGGATTTCAGACTTGCATATGCCCTGTAGCCCCATTTGTTTTGGCCTATCTCTCCCTTTTGGAACAGAAGCATTTATCCAATGCCTGTACCTCATTTTATCTAGAAAGTAACTAACTTGTTTTTATTTTACAAGCTCATATAAGTGGAAGGAATTTACCTTATCTCAGATGAGACTTTAGACTTAGATTTTTGAGTTAATGCCGGAATAAGTTAAGACTTCGGGAAACTGTTGGGAAGGCATGACTGTATTTTAAAATGTGAGAAGGACATTTTCACTCTCGTCCATGTGAAGAGACCACCAAACAGGCTTTGTGTGAGCAACAAGGCTGTTTATTTCACCTGGGTGCAGTCAGGCAGAGTCTGAAAAGAGAGTCAGCAAAGGGAGATAGCGGTGGGGCTGTTTTATAGGATTTGGGTAGGTAAAGGGAAATTAGTCAAAGGGGGTTGTTCTTTGTCAGGCAGGGGTGGGGATCAAGGGTGCTCAGGATGTATATGTGCAGGTCACAGGGGATATGCTGGCTTAGCTTCGGCTAAGAGGTCTGACATTCCTGTCTTCTTATATTAATAAGAAAAATAACATAAAATAGTATTGAAGTTTTGGGGCAGCAAAAATTTTGGGGGTGGCAGCAAAAATTTTGGGGGTGGCATGGAGAGATAATGGGCAACGTTTCTCAGGGCTGCTTTGAGCAGGATTAGGGGTGGCATGGGAACCTAGAGTGGGAGAGATTAAGCTGAAGGAAGATTTTGTAGTAAGGGGTGATATTGTGGGGTTATTAGAAGAAACATGTGTTGTATAGAATTATTGGTGATGGCCTGGATATGGTTTTGTATGAATTGAAAAACTAAATGGAATAAGAGAAGGAGAAAAACAGGTATTAAAGGACTAAGAATTGGGAGGATCCAGGACATCCAATTAGAGAGTGCCCAAGGGGGTTCAGCATAGCCCTGCCAACAAAGATTATTTATTTACTTTAAGAGGGAGTTAAGAATGGTGGTTTGGGGATAGCACCAGGAGATATCAGCTGTGATGGTTTGGAGAAACAGTGTAAACCGGCAGTGTAAACAAGAGCAGGGCTTTTATGAGTAGTTGAGAACGGTGAATAGGGGTATGACTAGACAGAAGATAGTAGGGATGACAAGTTTTTTCAGGCACAGTCCAAGTTGGTCTGGTATCTGGAATGAGACTGGGGCCTAATAAAAAGGAGCATCCACACAGGAGCTCAAATGAGCTGTACCCTGTAGCATTCTGAGGACAGGCCCAAATTCTGAGAAGGGCAAGTGGTAAAAGTATTGTACAGTCCTTTTTAAGTTGGTGGCTGAGCTTGGTGAGGGGTGTTTTTCAAAGACCATTAGTCTGTTCTACCTTTTCTGAAGATTGAGGACAGTAAGGAGTACAAAGATTCCACTGAATACCAAGAGCCTAAGAAACTGCTTGGGTGATTTGACTAATAAAGGCCAGTCTGTTATCAGACTGTATAGAGTTGGGAAGGCCAAACTGAGGAATTGTATCTGACAGAAGGGAAGAAATGACTGTGGTGGCCTTCTCAGACCCTGTGGGAAAGGCCTCTACCCATCCAGTGAAAATATCTACCCAGACCAAGAGGTATTTTAGTTTCCTGACTCGAGGCATATGAGTAAAGTCAATTTGCCAGTCCTGGGTGGGGGCAAATCCCGAGCTTGATGTGTAGGGAAAAGGGGGGGCCTGAACAATCCCTGAGGGATAGTAGAATAGCAGGTGGAACACTGACAAGTGATTTCCTTAAGGATAGATTTCCACGATGGAAAGGAAATGAGAGGTTCTAAGAGACAGGCTAGCAGCTTGTAACCTACATGGAAGAGGTTATGAAATGACGACAGAATAGAATGGGCCTGTGAGGCTGGAAAGAGATATTTTCCTTGGTCCAAGAACCATTTGCCTCATGTGGGAAGAGACTGATAGGTGGAAGTTTCAGTGGGGGAGTAGGTGGGAGTGGCCAGATGAGAAGGAGAAAAACTGCCATGAGGGATAGAAGTTGGAACGCTAGCTCCTTTTTAAGCTACTTTATCAACATAAGCATTGTCCTGAGCAATGGGATCTGATGCTTTTTGATGGTTGCTTTTTCAGCTACCTTATCAGCATAAGTGTTGTCCTGAGTCTTGGGATCTGATACCTTTTGATGGCCCTTGCAGTGAATGACTCCGGCTTCCTTTGGAAGTAAAGCAACTTTGAGAAGAGTTTTTATTAAAGAGGAATTAATGATGGAGGATGCTTGTGTAGTGAGGAAACCTCTTTCTACCCATATAACAGCATGGTGGTGCAGGATATGGAAGGCATATTTAGAATCAGTATAAATATTGACATGTAGTCCTTTTGCAAGAGTGAGGGCTTGAGTTAAGGCAATGAGTTCGGCTTGCTGAGAGGTAGTGGAGAGGGGCAGAAAGTATATGCATCAGGTATGAGGAAGAAAATAGATTTTGGAAGTTATGAGAACTCTAGAGAGTGAGTTGAGCATAGTTTGTGATTTTGAGGACCTCTAAAAGTATTAAAGCAGTGGCAGCCGCCACACACAGACATGAGGGCTAGTCTAAAACAGTAAGGTCAAGTTGTTTGGACAGAAAGGCTACAGGGCACAGTCCTGGCTCTTGCATAAGAATTATGACTGCACTAACCATGCCTAGGAAGGAAAGGAGTTGTTGTTTTGTAGAAGGGATTGGGGTTTGGGAGATTAGTCAGACATGATCAGCAGGGAGAGCACGTGTGTTTTCATGAGAATTATGCCAAGATAGGTAACAAATGAGGAAGAAATTTGGGCTTGACTGAAGTAATGAGGGCTGTCCCTGAAACTCTGCAGCAGCACAGCCCAGGTAAGCTGCTGGGACTGATAGGTGTCAGGGTCAGTCCAGGCAAAAGCAAATAGAGGCTGGGATGAGGGGTGCAGGGGAACAGTGAAAAAAGCATCTTTAAGATCAATAATGGAATCTTGAGTTGTGGAGGAAGGTATTAAGGACAAAAGAGTGTACGGGTTGGGCACTATAGGGTGGATAGGTAAAACAATTTGGTTGATAAGGTGCAGATCCTGAACTAGCCTGTAAGACTTGTCCAGTTTTTGGACAGGTAAAATGGGGGAATTGCAAGGAGAGTTTATAGTTTTAGAAGCCCATGCTGTAGCAGGCAAGTGATAACAGGCTTTAATCCTTTTAAAGCATGCTGCAGGATGGGATATTGGTGTTGAGCAGGGTAAGGGTGATTAGGTTTTAATGGGATAGTAATGGGCATGTGATCAGTTACCAGGAAGGGAGTAGAGGTGTCCCATATTTGTGGGTTAAGGTGGGGAATATGAGAGGAAGACGCAAAGGAGGCTTTGGGTTGGGAAGAAGGGTGGCAAAGGGATGTGGCTGTAGTCCAGGACTAGTCAGGGAAGCAGATAATTTGGTTAAAATGTCTCAGCCTAATAAGGGAACTGGGCAGGTGGAGATAACTAAAAAAGAGTGCATAAAATAATGTTATCCAAATTGGCACCAGAGTGGGGGAGTTTTCAGGGGTTTTGAAGCTTGGCCGTCAATACCCACAACAATTATGGAGGCAAGGGAAACAGGCCCTTGAAAAGAAGGTAATGTGGAGTGGGTAGCCCCCATATCGATTAAATAGGGGATGGACTTACCCTCCACTGTGAGAGTTACCCAAAGCTCGTCGTCTGTGATGGTCCAGGGGGCTTCCAAGGCAATCAGGCAGCGTCAGTCTTTAGCCACTAAGCCAAGCACATCTGGGAAGGAATCTGTCAGAGAGCCTTGGGCTAGAGCTTTAGGGGCTCTAAGAGTGGCTGCCAGGCGATCTGGGCAGTCTGATTTCCAGTGGGTCCCTGCACAGATGGGACATGGCTTGGGAGCAATCCCGGGCTGCAGGCATTCTTTGGCCCAGTGGCCAGATTTCTGACACTTGAAGCAAGATCCTGATGGAGGAAGTCTTATAAGGAATGCTTGACTTCTGTGGCTTAGGCATGTGCAGCTTAGGCATTTTGAAGTTCTTGTGTGCTGGAGGTGTGGCTGGGTTTTGTCTCACAGCAGAGGCAAGTAATTGCAACTCAGAAATGTGTTGCTGTCTGGCTGCCTTCTCTCTATTATTGTACACCTTGAAGGCGAGGTTGACTAATTCCTGTTGTGGGGTTTGAGGGCCGGATTCTAATTTTTGAAGCTTTTTTCTAATGTCAGGAGCTGACTGGGTGATAAAATGCATATTTAGAATGAGACAGCCTTCTGACCCTTCAGGGTCTAGGGCTGTAAAACATCTCAGGGTTGCTGCCAAATGAGCCATGAACTGGGCCAGGTTTTAGTCTTTACCTTGGGTAGTTTCTTTAAGCTTGTCATAATTAACAGTTTTGTAAGCTGTCTTTTAAATCATGTAATCTTGCCTAGCTGTACTTGGGGAATCTGCCTGATAGTTCCACTGGGGATCCTCTTGGGGAACTGCTCTAATGCCTTCCTGGAGGTCTGGCTCATGGAGCCAGCGGTTGTCAGTGTGAGATTGGGCTAGAGAAAAACTCTTTCCCGTTCTTCTCGGGAGAGATTAGAAGTTAGGATGACATTTAAGTCACTCCAGGTTAAATTGTAGGAAGAGTTAGATATCTGAATTCCTGTATGTATTTAGTGGGGTCTGATGAGAAAGAGCCTAAATGCTGACTGATCTGAGAGAGGTCTGATAGAGAAAAAGGCACATGTACCCTGGCTATGCCTTCAGCTCCAGCCACCTCTCTAAGAGGAAATTGTTGGGGAGGTCGGGGAGAGCTGGTCACGGAACTAAACTGTAAGCTGAATCGAGTGTGAGGAGGGGAGGTGATAGAAGAATTATAGGGTGGAGGAGTAGAGGCTGAGGAAGAATTGAGACCTGACTCAGCCTGGTGATGAGCAACCTGGGGAGGAGGGGAGAGGTCAGATGGGTCTGTAGAAAAGGAAGATTGGAAAGACTCAGTGACGCTTGGGGTTGGGACTGGGGGGACACGTGGGAGGGAAAGAAGGAGGATTTGGGAGGAATCACATTGGGAACAGAGACTACGGAGGGAATGAAGTGTGAAAAATGCCTGGATGTAAGGCACCTCAGACCATTTGCACATTTTTTGACAAAAATTATCTAGGTCTTATAAGATGGAGAAATTGAAAGTGCCATTTTCTGGCCATTTAGAGCCATTGTCAAGTTTGTATTGGGGCCAAGCAGTGTTGCAGAAGAAAATAAGGTGTTTAGATTTTAGGTCAGGTGTGAGTTGAAGAGGTTTTAAAGTTTTGAGAACACAGGCTAAGGGAGAAGAGGGAGGAACAGAGGGTGGAAGGTTGCCCGTAGTGAAGGAGGCAAGCCCAAAGAAAAGAGAGGGTAGAGACATGGAGATAAGGGGTGGGGGATGCTTGTCCCCCAGGAAAGTGAAAAGGGGGTAAAGACATGGAGAGAAGGGGTTGGGGGGTGCTTGTCCCCCAGAAAAGCGGTGCTTGCCGCTAAGGGTGAAGGACCATGGCAGGTGTCCCCACGTGGTCAGACACCTCTGAAACGTGGGTGAATAATCAAGCAGGAGTCCCCACAAACACCAAGGGAAGACTGTCTTCCCAAGTCCGTGACTGCTGCCGGAGTTTTGGGTTCACAGATAAAACGTGTCTCCTGTCTCTACCAGAAAAGGAAAGGAAATGAAATAAAGAGAAGGGAGAGATTGAAAGATGGTGCCAAGATTGAAAGGAGAAGGAGGTTGAGGGATAGTGAGAGAGGTTGGAGAAGAGAGTAAAAAGAGGCCACTTACCCAATTTAAAATTGGTGGGATGTTCCTTGGGCTGGTTGGTCTGAGGACCCGAGGTCGTAGGTGGATCTTTCTCATGGAGCAAAGAGCAGGAGGACAGGGGATTGATCGCCCAAGGGAGGTCCCCTGATCCAAGTCACGGCACCAAATTTCACTTGCGTCTCTGTGAAGAGACCACCAAACAGGCTTTGTGTGAGCAGCAAGGCTGTTTATTTCACCTGGGTGCTGGTGGGCTGAGTCTGAAAAGAGAGTCAGAGATAGGGGTGGGGCTGTTTTATAGGATTTGGATAGGTAAAGGAAAATTAGTCAAAGGGGGGTGTTCTTTGGCAGGCAGGGGTGGGGATCAAGGTGCTCAGTGGGGGAGTTTTTGAGCCAGGATGAGCCAGGAGAAGGAATTTCACAAGGTAATGTCATCAGTTAAGGCAGGAGCAGGCCATTTTCACTTCTTTTGTGATTCTTCAGTTACTTCAGGCCATCTGGATGTATATATGCAGGTCACAGGTTATATCATGGCTTAACTTGGGCTCAGAGCCCTGACAAATATGACAGCCAGGGGTGTAATGATATGGTCTGGCTCCCTGTCCCCACTCAAATCTCACGCTGAATTGTAATCCCCAGTGTTGGAGGTGGGATCTGGTGGGAAGTGATTTGATCCTGGGGATGGTTTCTAATGGTTTAGCACCATCCCCCTACTGCTGTTACATGATAGAGTTCTCACAAGATATGGTTGTTTAAGACTGTGTATCACATCCCCCTTTGCTCTCTTCCTCCTGTTCCAGCCATGTAGGACCTGCCTGCTTCCCTTTTACCTTCTTGCCATGATTCTAAGTTTTCTGATATGTCGCCAGTCATGCTTGCCATACAGCCTGTGGCACTGAGTCAATTAAATCTCATTTCTTTATAAATTACCCAAGCTCAGGTAGTTCTTTATAGCAATGTGAGAACAGACTAATGCACCCACAGTGAGCAATCTGCAAAAGAAATCAAGACAGTAATTCCATTTACAATAGCCACAAATAAAATTAAATACTTAGGAATTAGCTTAGCTAAGGAAGTGAAAGTTCTCTGTAATGAAAATTACAAAACACTGTTGAAAGTAATTGAAGAAAACACCGAAAAAATGGAAAAATATTCCATGCTCACTAATTGGAAGAATCAATATTGCTAAAATGTTCACATAGCTTAAGGTAATCCACAGATTCAGTGTATCAAAGAGATGTCTGCCTTTCTATGTTTGCTACAGCACTGTTTACAATAGCTAAGATTTGGAAACAGCCTAAGCATTCATCAACAGATTAATGAATAATGAAAATGTGATACATATACACAATGGAATACTATTCAGGCATAAAAAAGAATGAGATCCAGTCATTTGCAGCAATACATATGGAACTGGAGATCATTGTGTTAAATGAAATAAGCTGGCCGGGCATGGTAGCTGACACCTGTAATCCCAGCACTTTGGGAGGCTGACGTAGGCAGATTACTTGAGGTCAGGAGTTGGAGACCAGCCTAGCCAACATGGCAAAACCTCGTCTCTACTAAAAATACAACAACAACAACAACAAAAAATAACCGGGCATGGTGGCGCGCCCCTGTAGTCCCAGCTACTTGGGAGCTTGAGGCAGGAGAACTGCTTCAACCCGGGAGGCACAGATTGCAGTGAGTGGAGATCGTGCCACTGCACTCTAGCCTGGGTGACAGAGCAAGACTCTATCTCAAAAAAAAAAACAAAACAAAACAATGCAAAAGAAAGAAGCCAAGCACAGAAAGACAAATATCACATGTTCTCATTTATGAAATCTATAAGTCAGAACAATTGATCTCATAAACATAGAGAGTAGAAGGATGGTTATCAGAAGCTTGGAAGGGTAGTAGGTTGCAGGAGGGGGTGAAGATGAGGATGGTTAATGTAGAAAGAATGAATAAGACCTATTTGATTGTACAGCAGGGTGACTATATTCAATAATAACTTAATTGTACATTTAAAGATAACTAAAAGTGTGTTATTGGATGATGCATAACACAAAAGATAAATGATCGTGGGAGTTAATATTCCATTTTCCATGATGTGATTATTTCACGTTGCATGCTTATATCAAAACATCTTGTGTAGCCTGCAAACATGTACACCTACTATGTACCCACAAAAATTAAAAATAAAAAAAATAGTAAAAAGTTTGCATTCCCACCAAAAGATATATTAGAGTCCTTATTTCACTGACATTTCAACTAGCTCCTGGTGTTGTAAGACTTTAAATTTTTGCTACCACAGTAGATGAGATCTAATTGTTGTTTTAACATCAATTTCCATGATTATCCATGAAACAGACATTTTTCATTTTGGGAAATGAGAATTTTTAGTATCTAAACCCATTTCAAATTTGGAGGAAACCAAGATAGGTTAAAGGCAAGATCTCCCTCCTACTACAATATTTGAGAGTGGGAAGGGGAAACAGATGTTTTTTTTCTCAGTTCTCTGACATCTAAGGAATAATACTTTTATTTAAGCCCGACAGTTGGATGTTCTCATATCTTTCCACAGCTGCTACATTAAATTTAAGAGTACATGACAGTGATGCTAGCAGTGATCAAAACATGTGTTTCTTTCATTAGTGGGGCCTTATTAAGACTTTCCTATGGTGGGGTCTTGGCAGAGAGTATGCTCCCTTTGTTTCTGCTTATTTTCTAATCCTCAGTCTTCCAGGGATTGATTCTATGAGCCATACGTTCATTATTTGTTTTTGTTTATAGTCACTAGAATTTTTAATCTGTTGCTTAAAATAATAGACTCCAGCCAGTACAATAGTCAGGAGGGGGTCATAATTACATGTAGACTGAATATATCAGTTTCTACTTTTGTGAATTGCCTATTCATGTATTTTGCTCATTCCTTTTTCCTTTTGAATTGTCTTTTTTCTTAAAATTTTTTGAGTAATTTATGTATATTTTTGATATTAACCCATTGTATGTCCTGTGTGCTGCAATTATCTTCTTCTAGTCTGTGAGTTGTCTCTTAAGTTTGTTAATAATCACTTGGCACGTGTCATTCTTTCTAAAATTTTAATGTAATTTTTTCCAATTACTGCCTTTTGATATATGCTTTTTATATTTTATAACCACTTGGCACGTGTCATTCTTTCTAAAATTTTAATGTAATTTTTTCCAATTACTGCCTTTTGATATATGCTTTTTATATTTTATAACTTTTGGAGAAATTATTTTAGCCTAATTAATAAAAGATATTCTTCTAGGATTGACATCATCAGAAATGGCAAAGTAAGTACATCTGAAAATCCATTTTTCCATAAAAGCTGAAAACACTACCAAAAAAAAAAAAAAAGGCTAAATCAACCATTTTAAATCTCTGAAAGTTAATAAAAGGCTTACAACAATTTAAAGAGCACTTATTAAAGATAAACTGTTGAATCTTTATGAGAATTGTAAGCTTAGTTGTGATTTAAATTCCTATTTGCATCCCCCTCTGATTAGCTCCTTGAAAACCAAGAGTCCCATGGCAAAAATCAGATGTTTAGCACTACTGAATAAAGCAAAATGGGATTAGATCTCCCCCAAAACCCCATTCTGAAAGAATTATCATTATTTGAGCTAACTGGTGTCTCCTTATCGACCCTCACTCACAGGGCTTGTCTTCACTTAATCTTACTCAGAGCTCTATCAGCACAACTCTTGCTTTGGGGAAATTTGTTTAAAACAATGAGCAACTATCTACAATATTGCAGGGGGCTTAGGTGACTGTAAGAGCTGGGGAAAACAAGAAGCTGACAAAAAAAGCCTTAAAAGGGAAACAGAGAATGAGATGTCAATAGGGAACATTAAAATTTTCTGACAGATTCCTGGGAATCTAGGTAGAAAGGCACATATACAGGGCTGTGTGCATACCCAACACTGTGCATATAAATCCTGAGAAATCCCTAAACTCTCAATTCTGGCTTACCTTGCATCTCTGCACAAGTAGGATGTGAAGGCTAGAGAGAATGTAAAGTGCCTGCCTGAGCATTGAAGGCATACCACAACACAAACACACACAAAGCTCCTCTACAAAGTCTGGGAGGCATACAGGCCAAGATGTTTACAGAAATCCCTGTAAAATATTACTAGAGCACTAAGCTAACCAAATAGACACTAAAGTGTTAACATATCATAAGCATACAGATGTTATAAAATAGTTCAGAAAAGTCAATAAACAAACAATGAGGACAATAACAACAAAAAGCAATAACAAAATAATCTGGAGCTGAAAAGGGGAAACAGATTCCCAGGGTTGCCACATTATATTATTAAAATTGTTAAACTTTCTTCAAAAATTATGAGATATACAAATAAATGGTATTGTGTAGCCCATATACAGGGATAAACCCTGTCAAGGAAAACTGACACTGAAGAAACTCAAGCTTTATACTTTCTAGAAAAGACATATAATGAACTATTTTAGTGTTTATGTATTTTTATTTGTATATATTTAAGGGTTACAAATGCAAATTGGTCACATGGATATATTTATTGCATAGTGGCAAAATCTGGGCTTTTAGTGTATTTATCCTTGGAAAAATGTACATTGTACCCATTAAGTAATTTTTTATCATTCACTCCCCTCAAATCCCTCTCACCCTTCTGATTCTCCAATGTCTATCATTACATACTCTATGATCATGTGTACACATCGTTTAGTTACAACATATAAGTACAAATATGTGGCATTTGATTTTGTGTTTCTAAGTTGTGTCACTTAAGATATTGTTCTTTAATTCTATCCATGTTGCTGCAAAGTACATAATTTCATAGTTTTTATGACTGAAGTATTCCATTGTGTATATATACCATATTTTCTTTATCCAATTATTCATTGATGAATACTTAGGCTGATTCTATATCTTTGCTATTGTGAATAATGGTGCAATATACATATAAGCACAGATATCTTTTTATGAAAATGATTTTTATTCCTTTGGATAGATACCCAGTAATGGGATTCCTGGATCAGATGGTGGTTCTCTTTTTAGTTATTTTTTAGAAATCTCCATAGTGTTTTCCCTAGAAGTTGTACCAATTTACATTTCCACCAACAGTGTATAAGTGTTCCCTTTTCTCTACATCCTCACCAACTTACGTTATTTTTTGTCTTTCTAATAAAAACAATTCTGACTGGGATAAGATGGTATCTCATTGTGGTTTTAATTTCCATTTCTCTGATGATTAGTAATGTTGGGCATTTTTTCATATTCTCATTGGCCTTTGGTATGTCCGCTTTAGAAAAATGTTTATTCATGTCTCTTCCACTTTTTAATGGGGTTCTTTGCTTTAGTTGCTGAGTTTTTTAGTTCTTTGCATATTCTGAATATTAGTTTCCTGTTGGATACATAGCTTACAAGTATTTTCTCTCATTCTCAGGTTGTCTGTTCATTCTGTTGATTATTTCTTTTGCTGCTCAAAAGCTTTTTAGTATGTTTAAGTCTTTTTATTTATTTATTTATTTTTATTATGTATACATAGTATGTTTAAGTCTTATTTGCCTATTTTTATTTTCATTTCTTAGGCTTTTGGGGTCATAGTCATAAATTCTTTGCCTACCCAATGTCCACAAGGGTTTTCCCTAGATTTTGTTCAGTATTTTTATAGCTTCAGTTCTTACATTTAAGTCTTTAATCTAGCTTTAGTTGATTTTTGCATGTGGTGAGAGATATGGGTCTAGTTACATTCTTCTGCATATGGCGTCTAACTTTCCCCGTGCTATATTTTAAAAGTGTGACTTTATCCCAGTGTATATTTTTGTTGACTTTGTAAACAATCAGTTGGCTGTGGATACATGGTTTTATATCTGGGTTCTTTGTTCTGTCCTATTGGTCTATGTGTCTATTTTTATACCAGTACCATGTTGTTTTGGTTACTAAAGCATTGTAGTATAATTTGAATTCAGGTAATGAGATGCCTCCAGCTTTTTTCTTTTTGCTTAGGATTACGTTGCTTATTCTGGCTCTTTTTGGTTCCATATTAATTTTAGGATTGTTTTTCCTTTCTGTGAAAAACTACATGGGAATTTTAATACAGATTACATTGAATATGTAGATTGCTTTGACAGCATGGTAATTTTAATGATATTAATTCTCTGATTCATGATCATGGGATGTTTTCCATTTGTTTGTGTCATCTACATTTTCTTTCATCAGTGTTTTGTAGTTTTCCTTGTAGAAATCTTTCCTCTCCTTGGTTAAATAAATTCCTAGGGTTTTGGTAGCTATCATAAAATGGATTGCCTTCTTGATTTATTTCTCCGGTAGATTTTCATTGGTGTATGGAAACACTATGGATATTTGTACATTGATGCTGTATCCTGAAACTTTACTGAATTCATTTATGAAATCTAAGAGTTAATTGTGGAATCTATAGGGTGTTCTAAATGTAAGATTATATTATCAGTGAACAGAAATAATTTGACATTCTTTTTTTTAAATTTGGATGCCTTTTCTTTTCTTTCTCTTGCCTAATTGCTCTGACTAGGACTTCCAGTGCTATGTTGAATAAGAGTACTGTAAAAGTTGGAATCCTTCTCTTGTTCTAATTCTTAGAAGGAATGCTTTCAACTTTTCCCAGTTCAGTATGATGTTGGCTGGGTAATTGTAGTATATGGCCTTTATTATTTTGAGGTATATTCCTTCTATGCCTAGTTTGTTGAGAATTTTTATCATGAAGGAATGTTGGATTTTATCTAAAAGTTTTTCTGCATCAATTGAGATGATCATTTGGATTTTGTCCTTAATTTTACTGATGTGACATATCACATTTATTGATTTTGTATGTAGAACTATCCTTGCATCCTTAGTACAAAACCTATTTGATAATGGTGTTTTACCTTTTTGGTGTGTTGTTGGATTTGGTTTGTTAGCATTTTGTTGAGGATTTTTGCATCTATATTAATCAGGGATATTGATCTTTAGTTTTCATTTTTTGCTGTGTCTTTGGGTTTGGAATTACGGTAGTAATAGCCTCAATGTTTTCAGAATAGTTACAAGAGAATTGGTATTAGTTCTTCCTGTATGTTTGGTAAAATTCAGCTGTGAATCTGTCTTGTCTTGAGCTTTCTTCATTGGAAAATTTCTTTATTACTGATTCAGTCTCACTATTCATTATTGATATGCTCGAGATTTCTGTCTCTTCCTAGTTTAATCTTGGGAGCTTGTATGTTTCCAGAAATGTATTCATTTCCTCTAGGTTCTCTAGTTTATGAGCATAGACTTGTTCATGAAAGTCTCTGACGATCTTTCGCATTTTTTGGTATCAGTTGTAATGTCTCATTGTTCATTTCTAATGTTGTTTATTTGGATCCTTTCTTCTATTCTTGGTTAGTCTAGCTAGCAGCTTATCACATTTGTTTATCTTCAAAACAAACCAGTTTTCATTTCATTGATCCTTTGTATTGTTTTTTGGTCTTTATTTTATTTAGTTCTGCTCTGATCTTTCATATTTCTTTTCTTTTGCTAACTTAGAAATTGTTTTGTAATTGTTTTTTCTAGTTGCTCGAGTTGTGATGTTAAGTTGCTAATTTGTAATTTTTCTGCTTCTTAATTTTTATTTTATTTTACTGTATTTTCTCCCTTTTCTTTCTTTTTTATTATTATTTCATTATTATTATTTTTTATTTTGAGATGGGATCTCACTTTGTTCCCAGGCTGGAATGTATTGGCATGATCTCAACTCACTGAAACCTCTGGCTCCAGGCTCCAGTGATCCTTCCTCAGCTCAGTCTCCTGAGTATCTGGGACCACAGGTGCATGCCACCATGCTCTGCTTTTTTTTTTTTTTTTTTGTACAGACAAGGTTTCACCATGTTGACCAGGCTGGTCTCAAACACAGCTGGACTCAAGTGATAGACCCACCTCAGTCTCCCAAAGTGCTGGGATTACAGGCATGAACACCACACCCAGTCCTACCTTTTTAACGTAGACATATAGTGTTATAAACATTTCTCTTAACACTGCTTTTCCTGAGTCCCAAAGGTTTTAGTATATTTTATTTCCATTTTCATTCATTTTGAAAATTTTTAACAATTTCCTTTTAATTTTGCTTTTGGTCCAGATTACTCAGGAGCATGTTACTTTATTTCCACTTGTTTGTGTACTTTCCAAAGTTCCTCTTGGTATTCATTTTTACTTTTATTGCTCTGTGATCTAAGATGATACTTGGTATAATTTTGATTGCTTAAAATTTATTGAGACTTGTTTTGTGGCCTCACATATCTATCTTAGAGAATATATTCTGTGCTCATGAGAAGAATGTATATTCTGCAGTTGTTGGGAAGAATATTCTGTAAATGTGTTAGATCCATGTGGTCTAAAGTGTAATTTAAATCCAATATTTCCTTGTTGATTTTCTGTCTTGATGATCTGTCTAGTACAGTGAATGAAGTGTCGAAGTCCCCCAGTATTATTGTACTGCTTTCAATTTCTTTCTTTAAGTCTAGTAATGTCTGTCTTATGGATCTGGGTATTTTTGTGGTAGGTGCATATGTTTTAGGGTTGTTGGATCCTCCTGCTAAATGATTACTTTATCATTATATAACGACCTTCTTTGTCTTTTTTTTCCTGTTCTTGATTTAATGTTTGTTATCTGATGTAACTATAGCTACTCCTGTTCACTTTTGCTTTCCATTTGCATGGAGTATTTTTGTAACCCCTTTAGTTTCAGTCTCCCTGTGCCTGTCTTGACAAGGTGAATTTCTTATAAGCAGTGTACAGTTAGATTAAGTTAGATCATGTGTGTGTGTGTGTTTTTTTTTTTTTACTCATTAAGCCAAACTATATGTTTTAATTGGAGCATTTAATCTATTTATATTCAACATTAATATTGATATGTGAAGTTTTGTTTCTTTTTTAAAGTTAATTGTTATCCAGTTGTTACATGGATTATTTGTTCCCTTATATATCTCTGTCTGTCTTTGTGTTTAGGTAGAATTCAGTCAATTTGCCAATTGAATTATTTATCTTCCTCTCTGTGTGATAGTTTCATAAGACCTATGAGCTTTGTACTTTTTCTGATGGCAAATATCAACCTTCTGTTTTTTTGTTTAGGAGTCCTTTGAGCATTTCTTGTTGGATAGTTCCAATGGTGACAAATTCACTCAGTGTTTGCTTGTCTGGTAAAGACGTTATTTTGCCTTCATTTATGAAGTTTATTCTAGCTGGATATAAAATTATTGCCTGAGTCTTGTTCTTTCAGCACTTTGAAAATATCAAACTATTTTCTTCTGGCTCGTAAGGTTTCTGTTGAGACGATCTCTGTTTGTCTGATGGATTTCCTCTAAATGTAACTAGATACTTTTCTTTTGATGATTTTAGAATTTTTCCATCGTGTCGATTTTAGACAGTATAATGTCTATATGGCATGGTGAAGTCCATTTTCTCATTTATGTGTCTGAGGATCGTTGGGCCTCGTGTATCTGAATGTATATATATCATGTCAGACTTGGGAAGTTTTCATCAATTATTACCTTAAATAGATTTTGTAAACTTAAAATGTTTTCTTCCTCCTTTGGAACACCAATAATTATTAAATTACTTGATGTAGTCTCATATGTCTCTAATCCCCTGTTTATTATTTTATATTCTTTTTACTTTATTTTTGTCTGACTGAATTAATTCAAAAGGCCTGTTTTCAAATACTCAGATTCTGTCTTTTGCTTTGTCTAGTCTATTGTCCAAGCTTTCAAGTATATTTTGTAATGTCTTTCACGATTATTATTTTTCAGATTTTGTTTGTTTGTTTGTTTGTTTGGAATTTATCTGTTTGGTAAATTTCTTATTTGTATCCCAAGTTGATTTTATGATTTCTCCGTATTGGCTTTCAGATTTCTCTTGTATCATTGAACCTCTTTAAAGTCAATGTTTTGTATTAGCTAACCAAACCCAACAACACATCAGAAAGATAATACACCATGATCAGGTGGGTTTTATCCCAGAGATGCCAGGATGGTTTAGCATATGCAAGCCAAGAAATGTGATACACCACATAAACAGAATTAAAAACAAAAACCATGTAATCATCTCAATAGGTGCAGAAAAAGCATAAAATAAAAGCCAGCATCCCTTTATGATAAGAAACCTTAAACAAACTAGGTATAGAAGGGATGTACTTTAAAATAATAAAAGCAATATAGGAAAACCTATAGCCAACATCATACTAAATGGGGTAAAATTGAAAGCATCCTCCCTGAGAACCAGATTAAGACAAAGATGTCTACTTTAACCATTTTTATTCAACACAGTAGTGGAATTCCTAGCCAGAGCAATCATCCAAGAGAAAGAAATAAAGGGCATTCAAATTGGAAAAGAAAAAGTGAAACTATTGTCCTTTGCTTATTGTATGATAATATACTTAGAAAAAACCTAAACACTCCTCCAAAAGCCTCCTAGATTTGAAAAAAATGAATTAACTAAAGTCTCAGGTCACAAAGTCAATGTGCATAAATAAGTAGCACTGCTGTACACCAACAAAGGCCAAGCTGAGAATTAAATGAAGAACTCAATTCCTTTTACAATTGCTGCAAAAACAAACAAACAAACAAACAAACAAAACAAAAAATACCGCCTTGAAATATACTTAATCAAGGACATAAAAAAAATTCTAAAAGGATAATTACAAAACACTCCTGAAAGAAATCATAGATAACACAAACAAATGGAAACACATCTCATGCTCATGGACTGGAAGAATCAATATTGTGAAAATGACCATACTGCCCAAAGCAACCTACAGATTTAATGCAATTATATAAAAATAACAACATAATTTTTCACAGGATTGGATAAAATAATCCTAAAATTCATATGGAACCAAAAGGGAACCCTGATAGCCAAAGTAATCCTAAACAAAAATAACGAATTTGGAAGCATCACGTTACCTGACTTCAAATTATGCTACAAGGCTATAGATACCAAAACGACATGGTACTGGTATAAAAGTGGGCACATAGACAGATGAGTAGAACAGAATAGAGAACCCTGAAATAAAGCCAGATAATTAAAACCAACTGATCTTTAAGAAACCATACACAAACATGAATTGGGTAAAGGACAACCTATTTAATAAATGGTGCTGGGAAAACTGGATAGTTATATCCAGAAAAATGAAACTGGATCCCTATCTCTCACCTTATACAAATATCAACTCTAAATGGTTCAAAGACCTACATCTAAGACCTAAAATCATAAAAATTCTGGAACATAACCTAGGAAAAACTCTCCTGGACATTTGCCTAGGCAAGGAATTGATGACTAAGACCCAAAAAGCAAATGCAACCAAATCAAAAATGAATAAATGGGACCTAATTAAACTAAGAAGCTTCTACACAGCAAAAGAAACAATCAGCAGACTAAACAGACAACACACAGGGTGAGAGAAAATATTCAGAAACTATACATCTGACAAAGGACTAATATCCAGAATCTACAGGGAACTCAAACAAATCAGCAAGAAAAAAACAAATAATCCCATCAAAAAGTGGGCAAAGGACATGAAGAGACAATTCTCAAAAGATGTACAAACGGCCAATAAATATATGAAAAAATGCTCAACATCACTAATTTTCAGGGAAATGCAAATTAAAACCACAAGGAGATAGTACCTTACCCCTGCAAGAACTGCCATTATTAAAAAGTTAAAAATCAATAGTAACAAAAGTAACAATTGTTGGCATGGATGTGGTGAAAAGCAGTGCATCCTCTATGAAAAATAATAGAGGAGAGTTATTAAAGGACTAAAGTAGATCTATTATTTGATCCAGCAATTACACTACTGGGTATCTACCCAAAGAAAAATAAGTCATTATATCAAAAATACAGCTGCACTAGTATGTTAATCAAAGTACAATTCACAGTTGTGAAGATATGGAACCAACCTAAGTGTCCACTGATGAATGAGTGGATAAAGAGAATGTGCTATATATACACCATGGAATACTACTCAGCTACAGCCACAAAAAAAGAATGAATTAATGTTTTTCACACCTACTCAGATGGAGCTGGGAGTCACTATTCTAACTGAAGTAACTTAGGACTGGAAAATCAAATACCATATGTTCTCACTTACAGGTTGGAGCTGAATCCACGGGTATGCAAAGGCATAGTTAGTGCTATAATGAACTTTGGAAACTCAGAAAGGGGAGACTGGGAAGGAGGGTAAGAGATAAAAAACTACATATTCAGTATAATGTATACTACTTGGGTGATGGGTACACTGAAATCCTAGAGTTCACCACTACACCATTCATCCCTGTAACCAAAAACCACTTGTGCCCCCAAAACTATTAAAATAACAACAAAAAAGCCCAAAATCAATATTTGGAATGTTTTTATTTAGCATTTTGAGGATTTCGTTTTTGATTAGGCTCCATTGCTAGAGAGTTATAGTGTTCATTTGATAGTGTCATAATACCTGACTTTTTCATGCTTCCTGTATTATTACACTGATTTCTACACACATTGAGTAACAATTGCTTCTTGTTATTTTTTAATTTACTTTCATTATGGCAGGTCTTATTTATCTTGAGGATGTATCTGTAATATATGTTGAGTAGGGCTGTTTGTCTTCACTTCCATGTGTGTGCAGTGGCAAAGACTCTGTATAAATTTTTTGGCCGTAATTACCCTTCATATGGTGGCTTTTTCAAATGCTGATTGCAGTAGCAGTGTACGGGGCTGGTGAGCAGATTCATGACCTCCTGAACAGCTGGGGTACCAGTAGTTGCAAGTAACTTGTCTCCTTCCACAGCACTGTACTCTTGTGTCAGCAGTCATTGTAATGGGCTGTATAGGCCAACCTCCAGACCAGTAGGTGGTGCTTGTAGGTAAGAACCAGCTGTGGTGGTCACAGCAGGTTTTATGCTTGATCTTTGTTAACCAGGAGAAGTGCTCTGGTGTCCCAGGTGGTGAGTCAGACCAAGGAATGCTCAGGGGCTTGGGTGGCATGCTCTGTCTCAGAGAGGGTTGACTAAGCTGGGAAGAGCTGGACCTTGGAAACTTGCACTCATGCCCCCAATGGCAGATGCAGACAACTACCTTGATGGGGGTGGCAGGATCGTCTTCAGGCTTGTGGCAAAATACCAGACTGAGGATGAATGCTCTCTGCTGAGTTCTCAGCATAGGGAGAGGGGGCAGTTCCAGTGCAACAGCCTTGGCCAGTGGAAGTGAAATTCACTTTGCCTCTCATGCTCCAGACTTGATAGTCTCACTGCCCCATCCCGACTGTGTATTTTCAATATATTAGCACTCAATACAATTTTGAATGCAAAGATTACATATATGGTTTAATCAAATATATACGTATTTAATTTGTGGGATCTTAAGATAACTCTATAAGCAACAGACAATCTGAAAATAAAATTAAGAAACCACTTCATTTATGAAATCATCAAAATATCCTTAGGCACATACATCAGTGGTGTTAAACTGAGAGTCCAGAAAGAAACTATGTTGATTATTTTTACTAGGATGCCAATATAATACTTTGGCAAAGTACAATCTTTTCAATAAATAACGAAGTAATTATTGGACTCTTGCCTCACACCCTATACAAAAATTAGCAAAAAAAAAAAAAAAATGGATCAAATGCCTAAGTGTAAGAGCTAAAGTTGTAACATTCTTGGAAGAAAACATAGGCAAAAGTCACTGTAACCTTGAATGTGGCAATTATGTTTTAGACCTGATGTTTAAAGATGAAGAAACAAAAGAAAAAGTAGATAAATGGAATTCCATCAAAATTTAAAATATTTGTGCTTCAAAAAACACCATGAATAAAGTGAAAATACAATTTACAGAATGGGAGAAAAATACTTACAAATTATATATCTGACAAGAACAAGTCTTGGTGAGAATGTGGAGAAATTGGAACACTACATTGCTAGAAGTAATGTCAAATGACTCAGCCACTTTGGAAAACAGTCTGGCAGTTCTTCAGAAAGTTAAATATAGATTTACCAAATGATCTGGGAATTCCACTCCTTGGTATATAACCAGGAGAGTTTAAAATATATGTTCACAAAAACACTTATACACAAATGTTCATAGCAGCATTAATTATAACAGATAAATGGCCATCAACTGATGAATGGATAAATAAAATGCGATATATTCATACAATGAAATATTATTCAGCCATAAAAATGAAGTATTGATGCATGCTACAACTTGGAAGAATCTTGAAAACATTATAGTAAGTGAAAGAAATCAGACCCCCAAAAAAGGCTACATATGAATGATTCAATTTTATGAAATGTCAAGCATAGGCACATCCATAGACAAAAAGTTGATGAATTGTTACCAGTGCTCAGAGAGAGAATGAAATAAGGATTAAGTGCTAATGGATATTAGGTTTCTTTTTGAGGCGATGAAAATGTTGTGTAATTAGGTAGGAATGATGGTTGCACGACTCTGTAAATACCCTAAAAAACTCTGTAAATACACTAAAAAAATGTACACTTTGAAAGAGTGAATTTTATAGTATGTAACTGAGGAGAATTACATCTCAAAACAAAGAGTACTCATTCATATATTTTCTAATACTTTTAACTCCTTGCCTCCAAAAAATTCTACCTTTGACTTATGTCTTTTATTTATTGGCACTTATTTGGATGCATGGTATGGGAAAATTATCTAAATTATATTTTTTTCTATATGGAAAGTTAATTTCCCCAGTCTCATTTATAGAACAGCTCTTTATTTTCCAGTGTGGTTTATGCCTGTTTTATATATCAATTGTAACACGAATCCTGCTTGGGTGCTTTACTGTGTTTAATTGATACTTCATTGCTATACTGTCTTTAATTATTATAATTTGATGTCTAGTAGGAAATCACACCTTACATTTTTCCATATTAAGCTGCCACATAGTTTTTACAGTTTGTCAAGATAAAGAAAATTAGTCTCATTAGAATTTTGACTGAAATTGCATTTGAACCATGTATTAATTTGGGAGAAATAATTTCCCTATGATGATGAGTTTTCTTACTCCTGAAAATAGTACCTATTATATACTGGAATAATTCTGGTTATAAAACAGAAAATATATTTAATAAATTAAAGTATATATAACAAAAATTATTAGATGGGAAAGGAATGTGAAACATCCCAATGATCTTATTTTTCATATTAGAAAGCAATCTATTGGTAAAATTGTAGTATGTGTTTAAATGGCATCCCTATCTTAACAGTTGCTTTACACTTTTATATTTTAATAATTAATAATTTATGCACTGCAGAAACAGTTGTATTTTAACAATTGTTTTCATTTTATTTATTGATTGTTTCCATTTTTAATCAAGTGAATGTATCTTAATGTTTTCGTTTAAAAACATCAGGTATGATAAAAGCTCATTCTCATTAAACTCTGTACATGTATTCATCTTTTTGCCATTCTGAATTTGTGTGGAGAGATGTAAGTATTGAATAATGTTCACCACATATTACTATTGTTGGTAACTTGTTTATATATTTGTCAAATTACTTGGCATTCTTTGAATTTTTTTGTAACGTGTATTGTCAATAAAAATCATGTCACATATGGCACCACAAAAAATGTTTAAAAAAATAATGAGTTAAAGAAAAGTATTAGCAATACATATGACTTAAAGAGTGTTGATTTTTTAAAGAACTTCTACAGACTGGTGAGAGAAAAGTGATGAAAACAATAGAAAAATGGAAAGAAAATGGGAAAATGCATATAATCCATGTGAAAAATTATCAGTGACTCCAGTTGTAGGGGAAATTCTAATTTTGAATTATAAGGTATTATTTTTATTTAGATGGTTAAAATGTATTTATTTGTTTTTTATTTCAGTAAGTTTCTGGGGAACAAGTGGTGTTTGGTTACTTTAAGTTTAAAAATTGCAATACCTGATGCTGATGAGCATTGAGAAAAATAAGAAGTTTCATGCATTACTGGTGTTTATGAATTGTTGAGTCTATTTTGTAAAGTCACATGATAAAAGTAAGCTAATTAGCATGCTTCACATTTCTTCCCCATCTCCTGATTTTTGTTATATTAACTTTAATTTATGAAGTATACTTTCTATTTGGTAATGATAATTCTGTCAGTATGTAATAGGTATGATATCCAGGAGTAAGAGAACACAATGTCATACAAACATTGTTAATTATCAAATTTTAAAATACACATACAAAGCATTGCAAGCCACGCAAAACTTGCCTAATTTTAAAAGATGATAATTTATTGAAAAAATATTGGGAATACACAGAAAACATGGAAAGACTTTCAAACTAGGCTTGAAAATAGGAAACAATATAGTTCCTACATTACTGATAAGCAATAAACCTAACACAGCCTAAAGTAGTGACAGATCAGGGGACCACTGCTGAGAGGAATATTTTTTAAATGCAACAATTTCTTCTGTGCTTGTATCAGTTGCTAAGGACTCATGGTTCCTGAAGTGTGAGTACCATTTGCTGAACTTAATTTCCTTCCCTTGACTGTACAAGGACAATGAGAGGAAGAATGAAAGAACTAACATATATATTGAGCAGTTACTAAATACCATGAACTGTTTTAAGGTCTTTAACACATCGTCGCATTTCATCTTTAAACAACGTTATGACAATTTATCTCTATTTTGTTGGAGAGATTTAATAACATTTCTACTATGATCTCAAAGCTAATAAGTGGTGGCGCTTAGATTTGAATGTACTCTGATATCTGAGTCTTCGATGTTCTTTAAACATTTATAATACAAATACAGGCATTACTTGAAATTTTCTTGCTATAAATTATCATTCCACAAAAACGGCATAGAATTTAGTAAAAAAAAAAATGTACTCCACATCTCATCTCCAATGTATTCTGATTCTGAGAAAATGATAAAGTATTGAAAATAGAGCCCAAATGATAAATGTTTAAAACAGACTCGGCAATTGCATGTTTGGGAATCTTTACGTAGTAGATAGAATTCTAAACTTGTCACCCATGAGCTTTACTCTGTATAGTCTCCCCCTGTTGATTGTTTCTAGAACCTATGGATATGATATCACTTCCAAGATTGTGTTACACATATGGCAAAAGGGATTTTTCCAAATGTGATTAAAATTACCATTGAAATGACTTTGAGTCAATCAGAAGGGAAGTATTCTGGGTGGACTAGCCCAAATAGAATGAACCTTTTAGATTTGGGTAGAGACAGAGGAACTCAGCGTTTTAAAGCATTATATGGAATTGACATTCTGGATTTGAAGACAGTGGGAGCCACATGATGAGGAATATGAATGACCTCTAGGAGAAAAGGGATGCTCCCTTCTCCAGTAAGAAAATAGTAATCTCAGTTTTAAAACTGCAAGAAACTGGATTTTCCAAACAACATAAGCTAACATTGAAGTGGATACTTCCACATTCTAGTCTCCAGAAAAGAACCCAACATTGATGTTAGTTTGAAGATCTGCACAACCCAACTTGTGCAGATAACCAAGCAACAGCATGCTGGACTTCTTACTTATAGAGTTGTGAATTAATAAATAAATGTTGTTTTAAGCTTCTAAGTTTGTGGTAATTTGTTATGCAGTAGTCAAAATCTAATAAATATATTTTATAATAAAAATAAAAGTACCTGTACCATGGGCATATGTTCAATTATTGTATTAGAAAAACCTGAAAATAACCTGTGTGTCTCAATAAGGAAATCATTAGGAATGTTGTCATAAATCGTGTCCTTTATGGAGTTGTTAGTATTAAAATAACTAGGATAATATTTGTTTACATGGAAATAAGTCTATTGTATATGGAGTAAGAAAACTTAATTGCAGAACTATGCATATAATGCATATGATTCTCTTTTATTAAAGACTCTATATGCCTATAAATTTTCGTATATAATTAAATGGTCATACAGAAAATATACAAGAACAGCTGTCAAATGTTTACATAGGTTGCCTGGAAAGGTAGGACTAGATTAGTATTATTATGGGAGAATAGGAGCAAATTACTATATTTTTCTTACAACTCTGAATTGCTTGGCATTTTATCTTAGTCTGTTTGAGCTGCTATAATAAAATCCCATATACTGGGTGGCTTGTAAACAACAGAAATGTATTTCTCAGAGTTCTGTAAGCTGAGAAGTTGGAAGTGTTAGCAGAATCAGTGACTAGTAAGGGCCTGCTTCCTCATAAACAGCTTTCTTCTTAATCAAACTTCACATGGCAGAGAGCAGGAGAGGTTTTTCTCAGACACTGTTTTAGAAGGACACTATTTCCTATCATGAAGGCTCTGCCACCATGACCTGATCACCTTCAAATGATCCTCTGAATACCATCAACTTGTGGGTGAAAATTTCAACCCATAATTTTGAAGAAGACATAAACATTCAGACCATAGCAATACGTTATATTATGTGCTACCCTTATCAAAAAAACTAATTATAAAAATAAAATATAATACACTAAAAAAGACATTTATAACTCAAGAAGCTATAATATTAAAAATAGGATGAATTAATAATGCAAACATTAACAAAGTTAATACAAGCTGATATTAAAATTACACATTTCAGATTCACAAGGAAGAAAACTAAAACCTTGTGTAAGCCCATCCTTATATATATTCTATAGTAAAAGCTTAGGGTTTATACATTCTTTGTGCACACACACAAACACACACACACACACACCCATACACAGCTCAAGCTATCTTGGAAAGTGTTTAGAAATGTTTGGCTATTTACTTGTGATTAATGTTAATTTCTTATTTTTTTATATTATGGTTACATGGTATGTCCTTTAAAATTTTCTCCTGTTTATAATCAATGTTTTCAGCCTTTGTGTTTGTTTGTTTTCCCTAAGATTATATATGTCAATGCCAAGTTGCACATTGGTGCATGAAATTTCAAGGCCGTTATTCATTATGATTACATGTGCTTCTTTCTGTTTATTGTATTTTGGCTTAAATACTATTATATTTAAAAAGTAATATGACTTGTTGGTTATTTTATTTGCATTTTCCTAATACAACTTGGGCCATACGCATTTTTGTTTTCTAAGGCATATTTTTGTAGCTACATATTTTATAAAGATCTATAATTGAATATTGTGTTTTATTAAATTTGAGAGTCTGTCTTCCAGTAGGCCAGTTCGACCCACTTGCATTTATTTTTACAATTTCTTTGCTGGAGAGCTTTAGTTGTGTAATATTGTTTTACACATTTTTATTTTCACCTCTGTTTTCTATTTTTTGATATAAGAACGATGGTTTCCTTATTCCTTTTTACATATCTTATTTGTGATTTTGGCAATACATATCCTTTTATTTGAAATATGAACACATACTTTCTAATTATCTGGAATTACAGGCTGTTTAATTTATGTGTATGAAAACAAGACATTAGCATGGAACCATTTTGTTCACTTGGTCTCTTACAATTTATTTCCTCGTTGGTATCATTGGAAATTTGAACAATAATATTTTCATTAAATTATTCTTCACATTCTTTTAAAATGTTTTAATTTTAATTTTTGTGGATACATTAATAGGTATGTATATTTATGGGGTACATGAGGTGTTTTGATACAGGCATGCAATGTATTATAATGATGTCATGTAAAATGGGTTATCCATCCCCTCATGTATTTATCCTTTGTGTTACACACAATCCAATAATACTCTTCTAGTTATTTTGAAATGTACGATTAAATATTATTGACCATAGTCACTCTTTTTGAAGTCTGTATTCTTTATGTTTAAAATCAGAACTATTTTTTGACAGTTGATTTGTGTTGTCACAACTTTTTTTAAATTATCTATTATTAAATTTATTAGTATCATTTTATATGTTAAAGCAAGGTGTTCAAGTATAATTTACTTATCCCAAATGTTGTGATTTTTTTAATTATCTTTAAGTTCTAATGTACATGTGCACAATGTGAAGGTTTGCTACGTATGTATACATGTGCCATGTTGCTGTGCTGTACCCATTAACTCATCATTTACATTAGGCATATCTCCTAATGCTATCCCTTCCCCCCTCCCACAATAGGCCCCAGTGTGTGATGTTCCCCTTCCTGTGTCCAAGTGATCTCATTGTTCAATTCCCACCTATGAGTGAGAACATGCAGTATTTGGTTTCCTGTTCTTGTGATAGTTTGCTGAGAATGATGGTTTTCAGGTGCATCCATGTCCCTACAAAGGACACGATCTCATCCTTTTTTATGGCTGCATAGTATTCCGTGGTGTACATGTGCCATATTTTCTTAATCCAGTCTGTCACTGATGGACATTTGGGTTGATTCCAAGACTTTGCTATTGTGAATAGTGCCACAATAAACATATGTGTGCATGTGTCTTTATAGCAGCATGATTTATAATCCTTTGGGTATATACCCAGTAATGGGATGGCTGGGTCATATGGTACTTCTAGTCCTAGATGCTTAAGGAATCGCCACACTGTTTTCCACAATGGTTGAACTAGTTTACAGTCCCAACAACAGTGTAAAAGTGTTCCTATTTCTCCACATCCTCTCCAGCACCTGTTGTTTCTTGACTTTTTAATGATTGCCATTCTAACTGGTGTGAGATGGTATCTCATACCAATGACTTTCTTCACAGAATTGGAAGAAGCTGCTTTAAAGTTCATATGGAACCAAAAAAGACCCCACATTGCCAAGACAATCCTAAGCCAAAAGGACAAAGCTGGAGGCATCACGCTACCTGACTTCAAACTATACTACAAGGCTACAGTAACCAAAACAGCATGGTACTGGTACCAAAACAGAGATATAGACCAATGGAACAGAACAGAGCCCTCAGAAATAATACCATACATCTACAGCCATCTGATCTTTGACAAACCTGACAAAAACAAGAAATGGGGAAAGGATTCCCTGTTTAATAAATGGTGCTGGGAAAATTGGCTAGCCATAAGTAGAAAGCTGAAACTGGATCCTTTCCTTACTCCTGATATGAAAATTAATTCAAGATGGATTAGAGACTTAAATGTTAGACCTAAAACCATAAAAACCCTAGAAGAAAACCTAGGTAATACCATTCAGGACATAGGCATGGGCAAGGACTTCATGTCTAAAACACCAAAAGCAACAGCAACAAAAGCCAAAATTGACAAATGGGATCTAATTAAACTAAAGAGCTTCTCCACAGCAAAAGAAACTCCCATTAGAGTAAACAGGCAACCTACAGAATGGGAGAAATTTTTTGCAATCTACTCATCTGACAAAGGGCTAATATCCAGAACCTACAAAGAACTCAAACAAATTTACAAGAGAAAAACAAATAACCCCATCAAAAAGTGGGCAAAGGTTATGAACAGACACTTCTCAAAAGAAGACATTTATACAGCCAACAGACACATGAAAAAATACTCATCATCACTCACCATCAGAGAAATGCAAGTCACAACTCTTAATATGATCTAAGACACAATTGTTTTTTTGGTAGGATTCAATGCTCACTAACATAATTTCCCCTTTTTTTTTTTTACCTTTTTAATTTGTATATTGGATAGTTGAAATAGATTTTTGAGTGCTTTATTTTTTCTAGATCGCTATGCTTTAAAAAAAAAAAAAAAACAGCTTTATTGAGATTTAATCCAAATGTCATGCAATACACCTGTCCGTGTATGGTATTCCTAAGACCTTACTTATCTGAAAATGCCTTTGTTGTTTTCTTTTTCATTAAAATTTTTATTTTAAAGTTATCACATATTCACATGTGGTAAGAATTAACACAGAGGGATTCTATGTACTTTTTAGCATTTCACTCAATAGTAAAGTCTTAAAAATTATGGCATATCCGGGATATTGACATTTATACCATCTACCAAGATTATACAGATTTTCTTAGTTTCATTTTTATTTGTGTGTTTGCTTGTGTGGGAGAGAGGAAGTTGTTTAGTTCAATATAATTTTTATTACGTGGATAAAGTGGTTTGCCACAACAGTTAAGTCCAGAGAGTTCCATCAGTATAGGGGTTTCTTATACTACCCATCTATAACCACATGTACCTCCTTCCTGCATCAGCCCACTCTCATTTCTAATCCTTGGAAACCACTAATCTGTTCCCCATTTCTAAAACATTGTCTTTTCAAAAACTTTATACCACTGAAATGATAGAGTATACAATGTTTTTAGATTTGGCATTTTTTCACTCAGAATAATTCCTGGATATTCACCAAAGCTTATGCATTCATCAATAGTTCATTTTGTTGTTGTTGTTGTTGCTGAATAGTACTCCATGGTATTTATACACCTAAATTTGTTTAATAACTCACTTGTTGAAGGATATTGGTTGTTTCCATTTTTTTTTTTTTGGTTTATTATGGATGAAGTTGCTCTGACATTTGAGTACAAATTTTTGTGTGAACAAAGTTTTCATTGATCTGGGATTGATACCCAGGAATGCAATTGCTGGGTAAGTTACCAAATTACCCAGCAATTGCACTCCTGGGTATCAATATTATCATATTATCATTATCAATATTATCAATAAATAATATTAAATATTAATAATTTAATATTATTAAGAAATGCTGAACTGTGTTCTAGGGTAGCAGTAACATTTTATCTTGCCATCAGCAATGTAAAAGTGATCTAATTTCTGTAAATCTTGGCCAACATTTTGTGTTGTTATTTTTTTTTTTTTAGCCATTCTGATATGTATGCACTGATATGACAATGTAGTATTAATTTACATTTCAATGTCATGGTTAATTTTATGTGTCAAAATGACTGGGCCACTGTTCCAAGATATCTAGTCAAACATTATTCTGGATGTTTCTGTGAGAGTGTTTTATTTTTTTCTTTTCGATAAAATTAACATTTAAATCAGTGGATTTTTAATAGTACAAATTTACTTCCATAATGTGGAAAGGTCTCATCCAATCAGTTGAAGACCTTAATAGAACAAAGACTGACCTCCCCCCAACAAGAAGGAATTATTCCAGCAGATGGCTTGTAAAATAAAACTGCAGCATTGTCTTTCCCTGGATTCCCAGCCTGAGTGCCGACTCTGCCAATTTTGGACTTTGGACTTGCCAAACTCCATAATCATGAGGCTTAAAATTCTCTCTCTCTCACTTCCTTGTCCCTTCCTCTCCCTTTTCTCTCTTTGTTTGTCCCCCTCTCCCTCTCCACACACACACACACACACACACACACACACACACACACACACACACACACCTAATTTGCCCTGTTTCTCTAAAGAACCCTAACCATTAATAATACAGGTAACAGTGTTGAACATCTTCCTATGTGCTTATTTGACATCTGTATGTCCTCTTTAGTGAAATTATGTCTTATGCCCACTTTCTAATTGGATTTTTTTCTTATTGTTGAATTTGGAGAGTCTTTTATATATTCTATATACTACTCTTTGGTTGGATATGTAGTATGCAAATATTTTCTCCCAGTTTCAAGTTATATTTTGAACCTCCTCACAAGTTCTTTACAGAGCAAAAGTTGTTCATTTCAATTAGCTGGAATTTACCATTTTTTTCCTCCTATGGATCATGCTTTTGGTGTCAAATCTAAGAACTTTTCTCATAGCTCTAGCTCCAAAGAATATTTGCAATGTCTTGTTTCTGAAGTTTTATAGTCTTCTATTCTACATTTGTCTGTTATTCACTTAAGTAAATTTTTATATTAGATCTGAGATTTAGGTTAAAGTTTAATTTTTGCCTATGGATTTCCAATTGCTTCAGCACTATTCATTCAAAAGGCTATCTTTCCTTCGTTAAATTATTTTTGCTCTTTTGTAAAAAATTCACTGACCTTATTTATGTAGGTCAATTTCTAAGTTTCCAATATTGTTCTTTTGATCTATGTCTCTATCTCTACACAAATATCATACTGTCTTGATTACACTATCTATATAGTAAATTTTAATATTTGCTCTTTTAGTAATTCCACATCCTGTGTTTTCCTTATAAATTGTAAATAAGCTTGTTGCTGGGTACAAAAAACTTGCTGGATTTTTGAAATAAATTATCTTAAATCTACAAATCAATTTGTGAACAATAGAGATCTTTACTATGTTGAATCATCCTATATACAAAAGTAGAATGTCTTCATTTATTTAACCTTTTTTGATTTTCTTCATTATCATTTTATAATTTTCAGCATACAGATCCTATACAGGTTTTGCTAGTTTTATACCTATTTTCTTTGTTTGTAGTGATTATAAATGGTATTGCATTTTAAAATTTTAGTTTCCACAATTTCATTGATACATAGAAATGCAAGTTACTTTTTAAAAATTTGTATGTTCAATAGCAAAGACAAATGGAATTGAAGCAGGAAATTTCCCCTGACTCCTGTGCAGGCAGGAACTCGAGTGTGGGCACTGGAGCTACCCAGCCACTTTGGCACCAGCAAGGACAAACTCCATTTACTCAAACCCTCTGTTCTCAATCCATAGCGGGAGGGAGCATGCAGGTGAGAGGGTACAGGACCTGGGGCTAGTGCTTTTGGGTGCCAGCAGGAATGAACTCCATACCAGCTCTGCAGCAATATCTCGGGGAGTGCCCCCAACCCCTGAAGTCCCAGAGGGTGTGTATTACAGGGCTCTTTTAGCTGTACTGTCCACAGACGGCTTAAGTTTTAACAGCTGAGTGGGCCTTCTGCCTTTTTACATGAGGCAGCTGCTTTCTGCCAGTGAGGGCAGAGGGTCAGTATGACAGCCTCTTGCATCAGCACCCATGGTACCTGAGTTCTTGTTTGGCATCCAGGAAAAATCATGTTGCACAAATGAATTGAAGGGTGGTGAATGCAGAGGATTTTATTACTGATGAAAGTGGCTTTCAGCAGGAAGGGGAGCTGAAAAGGGGATGGAATATGAAGGTAATCTTTTCCCAGAGTCTGGCTGTCCTTGGCCAGACACCTCTCTGAATCTATGCCATCAAGCTGTTCCTCTGAAGTCAAGTGGCTTCTCTCTGATCGTAGCCTCTGATGTCCAGTAGCTTCTCCTCTCTGTCAGCTGAACCTGGGTTTTTTATGGACACAGGATAGGGGACAGGGCAGGCCATGGGTGGTTTTAGAAAAGGCAACATTTGAGTGGGAAAACAGGGATGTCAGTTCTCACTTTGGGCCATGGTTCCAGGCTTTTTGGCTTGAGAGTGGGGCTTACACTGGGAACCTGCCCTCTTTTGCCAGGAAATTCTCTGCCTCTTGTCCCTATCAGAATCAACAAAAATGCACATCAGCAGTAGACTGGCTAAAGAAAATGTGATACATACACACCATGGCATACTACACAGTGATAAAAAAGAATGAGATCATGTCCTTTGCAGCAACATGAATGTAGTTAGAGGTCATTATCCTAAGTGAACCAATGCAGAAACAGGCAACCAAATACCATATATTCTCACTTATAAGTGGGAGCTAAACATTGAGTACATATAGTCACAAGTAAGAGAACAACAGACACTGGGCCTCCTTGAGGATGGAGGGAGAGAAGAGGGTGAAGAATGAAAAACTACCTATCAGGTACTGTGTTTTTTAGCTGGGTGATGGAATAATCTGTACATTAAACTCCCATGACACACAATTTGCCTATATAACAAACCTGAACATGTACTCCTGAATGCAAAATAAAAGCTTAAACATTAGTTTTTTTTAATTAAAATAAATAATAAAAATGTGTGTATTGATCACATATCCTATAATCTTGCTATACTCACTTATTAATTATAAGAGGTTTTTGTGTGTTCATTTTTTTTTAATGTAGAAAATTATGTTATCTCCAAGCAGGAGAGTTTTGTTTGATCCTTTTCAATGTGTGTGTTTACTTTTTTTTCATATCATATTGCAGTGGGTAAACTTCCACTATTCCACCAAATAAGAACGGTAAGAAAGACATCCTCACATTGTTCCTGACCTTAAAAAAAAAAATCCTGTTTTGTACTATTAATTGTGTTAGCTGTAGGGTGTTTTTCTCTTATAGATAATCTTTAGCAAACTGAGGGAGCTCCACTCCACTCACAGTTTGCTGAGATACTATCAGAAGTAGGTTTTAGGTTTGCCAAATGCGTGTTTGCATGTGCTTATTTGCCATCTGCATTTCCTCTTTGGGGAAATAGATATCTTAATTGACAGAATATATAGTCTTTCTTCTTTAACCTTTTCATATAAAGGATTGATTGAATTTTGAATATCAAACCAGACTTGCATACCTATAATAAATCCGACTTGATCAGGCTGCATAATTCGTTTTGTACATTGGTGGATTAAATTTCCAAATATTGTATTAAGGACGTTTTACATTTATGTTTAGCAGAAATGTTGGCCTGTAGATTATCTTTTTAGTTACTCTCTTTGTCTAGTTTTAGTAACAATCTGATCACGGTCTCATAAAATGTATTAGGGAGTGCTATTTCTTCTTTTTATTTTCTTGAATTAATTATATAATGTTGATGTTATTTTCCCTCTAAATTTTTGTAGAATTTTTCACTGAAATCATCTGTGTTCGGGGACTTTCTTTAGGGGTGGTTATAAATTATGAATCTAATTTTTATAATGGTTATAGAGCTATTCAGATTGTCTATTTTTCATTTTTGCTTGATATTTGGTACTTTGTGGGTTTTAAGCAATTGGTTCTTTCTAAGTTGCTATATTATGTGTTTAAAATTATGAGTACGTGTAAGTATCCCTTTATTTTTATCTTAATGACACAAGATTTTAATGATATTCTCTATCTAATTTTTTTTGTGATTGTATCTATTTGTGTTTTACAGGATAATTTTTCTTTCATATAATGAGCTTTTTGGTTTTTTTCAACTTTTATTTTAGAATCAGCACATGTGCAGGTTTATTACATAGGTATATTTTATGATGCTGAAGTTTGAAGTACAAATAAATATGTAACCTGGATAGTGAGCAAAATACCCAATAGGTAGTTTTTTTCAATCCTTATTGCCTGCCTCCTTCCCATTCTTGTATTCCCCTGTGTCAATTACTTCCATTTTTATGACCATGCGTACCCAGTGTTTAGCCTCCACTTATAAGTGAAAACATGTAGTATTTGGTTTTCTCTTTCTGCATTAATTCACTCAGGATAATGGTTTTGAGCTGCATCCAAAACATAGTGTTTTGATATACATGTAAGTAATGCAGTGATTACAACAGTCAGTTAAATTAACATATCTATCAACTTACATAGTTACCTTTGTGTGGATAGGTACTAAGAACTCTGAAAATGTGTTCTTTTAGCAAATTTTAAGTATACAGTATTATTAACTATGGTTTTCATGTACATTAGTTCTCCAGACATATTTATCTTGCATAACTGCATTATTGGTATTGATAATTTGTGTCTTTTTTGTCTTTGTCAGTCTTGTTAGATGTTTATCAAATTTATTTATTTATTTATTCATTTATTTTTAATTTTTTTGAGACGGAGTCTCGGTCAGTTGCCCAGGCTGGAGTGCAGTGGCGCCATCTCAGCTCACTGCAAGCTCCGCCTCCCGGGTTCACGCCATTCTCCTGCCTCAGCCTCCCTAGTAGCTGGGACTACAGGTGCCTGCTGCCACGCCTGGCTAATTTTTTGCGTTTTTAGTAGAGACGGGGTTTCACCGTGTTAGCCAGGATGGTCTCGATCTCCTGACCTCGTGATCTGCCCGCCTCCGCCTCCCAAAGTGCTGGGATTAGAGGCATGAGCCACTGCCCTGGCCGATGTGTATCAAATTTATTATGTTTTTGAAGAACCAGTTACTTATGTTCTTCATTGTAAAAATTATTTTTGTATATTAATTTTATTGGTTATTTCTCTTATCTTTATTATTTTATTCTTTTTCTTGCTTTGAATTTCTTTTACTCTGCTTTTTCTTGTTTCTTGATGTAGAAACTTTGATTATTCATTGGGGAACTTTTCCTGTTTTCTATGTGAGAATTTAGAACTGAGTTTCACTCTCAGAACTGCCTTAACAGCACACATTGGGGCCTATTGGTGGGTGGACAGTGGAAGGAGAGAAAGGATAAAAAAAAATAACTAATGGCCAGGAGGCTAGGTGATAAAATAATCTGTACAATAAACTCCCATGACACAAGTTTACCTACATAACAAACCTGCACTTGTACCCCCGAACTTAAAAGAAAAGTTGAAAAAAGAAATGATATAATTTTGATGCATAATAATCACAAAATTAAATCCTCACATGGACGTTTTCACAGATGATATGTGGTTGTGTGTTGCTGCAATAAATATTGGGTTTCATAAAACAAACAAAAATTTAGAACTAATAGAATAAATTTTAGTGGCATACAGGAGAATAATCTTAGACTATCAAAGTCATTCATAAGTAAGACAGAAAAATCTATAAGCTATAAAAAAGATTGACTAATTTGACTATAAAATTTTTAAGTTTCTATCCGACTTAAACACTATTAGCATACCTCAATGACAAGTGATATAACTGGCAAGTATATTTTCATAATATACAACAAAGGGAAACAGAGTTCTCATATATACACATATATATATATCTCAAGAGAGTTTATATATATATATATATATATAGTTTTTCTAATTCAATAAAAATAAATTACCTGAAAGAAAATGTATCACATACAAGAAAAAAAAACATTGGCTGAAGAAATACAGTCAATAAGTATAACAAGGTAATCAGTGTCACTAGTAATCTAGAGATTATTATTAAAACAAGATAATATTTTTCAACTAAAGGCAAAGGGTTATTCTCATAGCATATTGACAGATATGTAAATGATTACACCTTTTTTATTAGATACACATAAATGAGTGTATCTAATAAGAAGCATTTCTATTACAAAAAAAATCTCTGTCCTACAAAAACACTCTCATATATGCACAAAGATACATGGATATGGATACTTATTGCAGAATTTTTGCAGTAGCAAAATATTTTAAACATCCTAATTTTCTAAAAACAAGAGGCTGATTAAATAACCTGTATATGTAAAAGTATACAGCCATTAAAAAGAATGAGATAAAACCACTGTCATGAACTGTCAAGAGTCTGAAATTTTACTCTAAAGTTAATGAGCTAGCCTTCCACAGTTTCATGGATGCTGGCAGAAGATATGAGACTCCTGGGTCAGAGAGAAAAAAAAAATTATTATTTATGGCATAGCAAATATTATAAACTTCATATTCAGATAGGTTTCCCTCAACTATGGAGGTGATGCAGAGATGCCTACTTGGATGTTGCACACATTGTAAGCTTGTATCACAGCTGAGAAACCTGGAGTTTAAGGAATCAGCATGTCTATATGTAATTTATTTTTTATATTTTTGATGGAGTCTTTCTCTGTCGCCAGGCTTGAGTGCAGTGGCGCGATCTTGGCTCACTGCAACCTCGGTCTCCCAGGTTCCAGAGATTCTCCTGCCTCATCCTCCCGAGTAGCTGGGATTACAGGCACGCGCCACCACGCCCAGCTAATTTTTGTATTTTTAGTAGAGACGGGATTTCACCATGTTGGCCAGGATGGTCTCAATCTCCTGACCTCGCGATCCACCCGCCTCGGCCTCCCAAAGTGCTGGGATTACAGACATGAGCCACTGAGCCTGGCCGAACCGGAATATTTTATGATGGCTTTTAAGCAAACCTTCTTGAATTTTGTCAGGGAGAGAGATATTGCCTATACGCTACTGGACAGTGAACAAGCCTGCTTTTTTTTCTCTCTAAACGGTTGACATCTGTATATTCCAAGGTCATTTTCTTTTTATTATTTATTTATTTATTTATTTTTATTTCAATTGTTTTGAAAGAACAGGTGGTACTTGGTTGCATGAAAAAGTTCTTCAGTGGTGATGTTGAGATTTTGATGCAACCATCATCTGAGCAGTGTATGCTATAGCCAATGTGTAGTGTTTCGTCCCTCACCCTCCTGCCACCCTTTTCCCCAAGTCCCCAAAGTCTATTATATCATTATTATCCCTTTGCATGTTCATAGCTTAGCTTCTGCTTATAAGTGAGGACATATGATGTTTGGTTTTCCATTCCTGAGTTACTTCACTTAGAATAATGGCCTCCAACTCCATCCAGGTTGCCATAAATGCCATTATTTCATTCCTTTTTATGGCTGAGTAGTATCCATGGGGGGTGTGTGTGTGTGTGTGTGTGTGTGTGTGTGTATGTATATATATATATATATATGTTTTCTTTATCCACTGATTGCTTGGTGGGCATTTAGGCTGGTTTCATATTTTTCAAATTGCAAATTGTGCTGCTGTGAACATGCATGCACACATGTCTTTTTCATATAATGACTTCATTTTCTCTGGGTAGACACCCAGTAGTGGGATTGCTGGATCAAACAGTAGTTTTACTTTTAGTTCTTTAAGGAATCTCCATACCATTTTCCATAGTGGTTGTACTAGTTTACACTCCCATCAGCAATGTAAAAGTGTTCCCTTCTCTTCACCACATCCACGCCAGCATGTGTTACTTTTTGATTTTTTAATTATGGCCATTCTTGTAAGAGTAAGGTGGTATCTCATTATGGTTTTTATTTGTATTTCCTTGATAATTAGTGATGTTCAGCATTTTTCACGTTTGTTGATTTTGTATATTTTCTTTGGAGAATTGTCTATTCATATCATTTGCCCACTTTTTGATAGAATGATGATGATTATTATTGTTTTGCTAATTTGTTTATTTCTTTCCTTTTCTGGTGGAGTGCCCCCAAAAGGTCGTACGTTACTGTTCTGTCTCTTAACGCACATGCCAGAAAGTTGCTTCTCCCTGCTGCCTACATTAAATTAACACTTTACTGTGGCAGCTGTGGCACATTAGGAGATTGTCTCTCCCTGGTGCCAGCTGCCAAATTATCATTTTACAGAGGCAACGTGATAATCGTTGAACCATCACCCAATCACCTGACATTCCTGGGGGTTGCAGGGGAGGAACCCTTTTCTGCCCCGCTCATGCCTGTCTAGCTACCTGTAGCACTTTGAAGTAAACGATTTTGTTAGTAGCCTATATTCACATGAGCTAGGTATTAAAGGTGTTTGTGGTGAAGTCTCAGAAAAAGAGAATAGCTATAGGAAAAGTCTGAATCTTAGAGATTACTTAAGTGATTGGGAAAAGGATGCTAGTAGGAATATGGACAATGAAGGCCATTCTGCTGAGGTCTCAGGCAAATATGAGAAATAAGGTATTGAAAACCGGAGGAAGGTATACCCGTGTTATAAAGTGGCAAAGAGCTTGGCTGAGTGTTCTGTACCCAGGATTTTGTGGGAGGCAGGACTTATGAGTAATAAACTAGAATATTAGGCAGAAGAAACCTATAAACAGAAAAGCATTCAGACTACTGCATGGCTTTCTTAGCTGATTATAGTAAAATGCAAGAGGGGATAAGTTATTTAAAGTCAAAATTTGTAATTAAGAGGGGCGCATGGTAAAGATTTGCAAAACACTCAGCCTGGCTATTTAAAAAATTTTTTTAAATGGGAGAGAAATACAAGGCTATGACCAAGCAGCTATTTGATAAGGAGATTAGTATAGATAAAAAGAAGCCAGGTGCTATTTATCAAGACAGTGGGAGAATGATCCCAAAAGTATTTCAGACATCTTTGAGGCTGTTCCTCCCTTCACAAGTCTGATATGCTAAAGGAAAATGGTTTTAGTTGATGGGTTTGCGATGTCTCTGGGACATCAGGGCCCTCTGCCCAGGGATACCCAGGGTCTCCTCCCTCTACATTCTGCAAAGAGCTCCTCAGCCACCCCAGCCATGGCTCAAGTGAGTCCAGGTATGACTTGACTCAGAGCACTGGAGGGTGCAAGTCATGAGCTTTGGTGATGCCCTTATGGTGCTCATTCTGTTGGTGTGCGGAGTGCAAGAGCTGTGGAGGCATGGCTTCCTCCATCTAGTTTTCAAACAATGTTGTGAACAGCCTGGGGTTCAACCAGTCTTCTCCCTGAGCTAGTGCCGCCAGAGTCCCCAGTAGGGCAATGCCTAGTGGAGCTGTGAAAGAAGGGCCCCCCAGGACTCTAGAACTGTAGAGCCACCAGCATACAATGCTAAGCTTGGAAAGCTGTAGGCAAGAGACGAATACGTGAGAGCTGCTGTGTATGCTGAGCCTAGCAAAGCCACGGGGCAGGACTGCCTGAGGCCTTGTATGCACTAGTGTGCAAAAAGGAGGGACATGGAGTCAAATGAGATAATTCTGGAGCCTTAAGACTTAATGTAATTAATCCTGTTTTATTCTGTATATATTTTTTTAGCTTACTTGGGACTTGTTTTCCCTTTCTTTTTTCCTGTTGCTTCCTTTAGTAATGGGAATGCCTATCCTATATGCCTGACTCACCGTTGTATTTTGGAAACATGTAACTTATTTTGATTTCACAGGCTCACAGCTAAAGGTGAGGGAATTTCCCTCAAGATGAATTGTGTCTTGAGTTTCACGCACATGTGATTTAGCTGAGACTATGTACTCTGGACTTCTGAGGTGATGCTGGAATGAGTTAAGATTATCAGGGATATTGGGATGGAGTAAATGCATTTCGTATTTGAGAATCACATGAGTATTGTGGAGACAGGGTTAAAATGCTAAGGTTTGATTGTATGTCATCTCCAAAAGTCATGGTAAAAGTTGATTGCTATTGTAAAAGTATTAAGAGGTGAGACCTTGAAGAGGTGAGTCAGCCGTGAGGGCTCTTCCATCATTGTTGGGAGTAATGCTATTACAAAAGAGTGAATTCAGCCCCCTCTTGCTCTCTCACCCTCTCTTTGTCCTGTTCTTTTGTCATGTAACGATGCATTAAGAAGACCTTCACTATGTGCCAGCACCTTAACACTGAGCTTCCCAGACTTTAGAATTGTGAACCAACACATTTCTATTTCTTGTAATTACTCAAATCAGGTATTCTGTTGTAGCAGCAAAAACGAATACAGGTACACACTACCATTTTAAATTAACTTTTGCATCATGATATTTCTTAATCAATTTACTTTAACCTTATTTATATCGTAGTGTTAAAGTGAATTTCTTATGAAGTGTTGTTCTTATTTTTCCACTCCACTAATTTCTTTCTCTTAACTGGTGCATTTAAATCATTTACACGTAATGTGATTATTGATATATTAGGGCTCAAAACTGCCATTTTATTGTTTGATTTTTGTTTCCCTTATTTTTTCCCCTCTGCTTTTGTTTTCTTGCCTTCTTGGGGATTGTATAAACATTTTCTTCTGATTTCACTTTGATTTATTTATAGTGCTTTAGTTTATACATACATAATGCACCACAATTGGCCAGTACTAACATTTTAATAGCTCAACAAAAAATGTACATACCTTGGCCCTACACATTTTAAAATTTAACCTTGGCCCTACACATTCTAAAAATTAAATTATCTTCAATATTTTCTCTGATTAGATTCAGTACCATATCAGAAGGCATTATAATTTCTGCTTTAATTATTAACTATATATGTAAATATAATAATAAGTTTATTATATTTACTCATATTTTCACCTAGTCCAATATTCTTTTTGTTTCTGAAATTCCTGGCCTTTTCCTGTTATCATACCTTTTCAGTTTAGATACTTTCTTTTATCATTCTTTAAGGATAGGTTTGCTGGCAACAAATTCTCTTAGATTTTCTTTATCTGAGAATGTCTTTATTTCAAACTCCTTTTTCCTTAAGGATAATTTTTGCTTGATATAGAGTTTATAGTTGACAGTTCTTTTCTTTCAGTTCTTGTAAACCAATGTGCCACTTCCTTCCTGTCTTCATGGTTTCTAATGAAAAATACATTGCCATTTGAATTAGTGTTTCTCTATAAGTGATATGTTATTTCTCTCTGGTTACTTTTAATTTTGTTCTTTGTCTTCAGATTTCGGAAGTTCAAATATGATGTATCTTATCATAAATTTATTTAACTTTATCCTTTTAGGTTCACTTAGCTTCTTGAATCTGTAGATTTATATATTTTGCCAAATTTAGGACTTTTTCTGTTACTATTCCTTCAAATATTTTTCTATGATATGTTTTCTCTTTTCTCTGCTTTAGGTACTTCAATGCTAAGAATATTCACTCTTTTGTTATTGACCCACTGATCCTGAAGACTCTGTTAATCATTTCTTCAGTTTATTTTCTTTCTATTGTTCAAATTGGATAAATTCAATTAATTTCTCTTCAAGCTCATCAGTTCTATCTTCTACTACCTCCGCTCTACCATTGTGACCATACTTTGAGGTTTCTGTTTTGTTTTGGTTTGGTTATTATATTTCAAGTTGTATAATTTTCCTTTTGTTCTGTCTTACAACTTTTATTTCTGTGCTAGTATTTTCTATTTTTTCATGGGTTTTTAATTGTTTGTTTAAGTATTTGTATGATAGCTGCTTGAAAAATTTGTCAGATAATTCCAATATCAAATTCATCTACCATTTACATTCCCATATGGGATATTTTGCCGAGTGACAATGAGTACAGTAAGTTAGATATAAAAGGTAATAAAGAAGTCAATAGGGGTCTTCTTGAAATTTTTGACATAATGGTCTATGAGATGTAGCACAATCTTTGTATACAAGTAGTGTGGGCTTAGTCACTTTCTTACTCTCACAATGATAGCAATAAACACTTCTAAGCCCTTAAGAAGTAGCTTTCTCTTCTCTTGGAAAGAAATTGCATGGAAGAGAAAACATAAGAGGCGAACAGGGCTTATAGAGGGAGTTGATAAAGAGCAAGAGACGACAGATACTACCTGAACCTTTCTTTTATCATGTAATAGAAAAATTTCTTGTATTTATGTTTGTTTTCTTTTATGTGGCTTTGAATATTTCTTGTTTACTTTTTTTTATTTTATTAGAAGAGGTGGACTGAAAAACCGATGGATGCTCTCACAAGCATTAGTTAAAAACACAATTGTAAAATATGGCAACTTGATATATACTTTTTCCATTGCTGGGGTCAATATTCTCATTATTTATGAAAATTAAAATGAAGTATTTAAAAATAAATTATTTTAAACTGTTTTAAAGTTTAGTTTACATTTAAATAAATATAAAAACAAAGACCCAACCATATATTAAATTATTTGGGGGGTTTTCTTTATTTCATTGCCAATCAGTTGGGTTATGCAAAATAGCCTAGAATGGGCAGTGTGGTATTTTTATTCATGAGTATAACTGTCAGTTGTAAAAATAGGCGATTTTTAGTAAAATCATAAGCTGGAGATGGCAAGTTGATCCAATAGAATGGAAACTCACTCTATATCTGTGAAGATACTTTGATTTATTGCTCTTAGTCAAATTAGAAAGCATGACCTCAAGGGAAGTACATCCTTAGGTGTAAACACCTCTTGTAAACGATTAATTTAGCATTTACAATTAAATATAATTTTTTAACGAATTATAAGAAAGGAATGTATCCCATAATTAAAAATTAGTTTTCCTGATTATCCAGGTGAGAAGTTGGGTATATTATTTTTTGCTTAAGGTATACGCAATTAAGCAAAAGAAAATCCTCCCATAGTAAAAAACAGATTCATTTATAAACTCAACAACATATATCAAATGTCCACAATGTTCAAACTAATAAGTATTAAACAAGATAATTCCTTCACAAATTCATTCAGCTGACATGTATTAAGTATCAACTATGTGCAAGATTTTATGCTAGCCTCCATAATAAATAAAAAGTGGTACGAAACAAATCCCTTTCCCACAAATAGTGTAGAATACAGTAGTGTTATATGTAAAATACAAGTCTGTATGTTTATTTTGCAGGCATATCACCAATATTTGTGGAGCTCAAGACAGTACAAAATGGATACCTAAATAACACAGGTATTATTTAGATGACTAATACAATTTTACATAAATATTTTATTAACTTTCTTTAACAAGTATACTTTTAAAATGACCTGAAACATCAGGTACAAATTTAAAATTTTTGACTTCTCAGTATTCTACACCAGAACATGTAAATGCAGGCAGAACTATTGTCCAGTGCCCTGACCTGTGGTACGCTCCCATTTTCTTCCCACATACGACTTTGTTCCACTCAAAAGAAACCTCGTACGCACATGTAGAAAATTACATCTCTTCACTTACATGTCCAATCACAATCTCCGCAAGCAGATGACCCTTGAATATCCTTTGGTATAGTGTTGTATGTGATGGGAAAACAGATCTTGGGGTAGATATTTGGATAGGCCTGGAAGAGGGCTCAGGAAAGTTGCCAAGGAAATTCTGGGATCCTGAAGAACAAAGTGTCATCTCAAAGGAAGTTGCAGGATTTTAGTGGGAACCTCCCCTTGATCCTACAACTCTTCACTCTGTGGGAGTGAAGCAACTGAAGTAGTGCTAAAGTGAGGCCCTCTAAAGCACAGGACTCATTGCAGAAACCACTCTTTCTATGGTTTAAGGGCAAAACATTAGCAATGAAGAAATACAGATTGTGTGGTTAGATATAGTAGAATGCATACATATATTTCAGTTATTAGAAAGAAAGCTGTACACGTATTGACATAGATGTCAATATCACATGGTTATATAAAATAATGCTATGATATGATCTCATTTTTGTAAAAACAAAGATAAAAATATTACATGTCCACAAAATTGTAGATCTTTGTATGAGTGCAAAAAATGCTGACGAACTATTCACATTGCTTATCTGAAAAGAGGTGAGATGGGAAAAATATTTAAGTTACACACCTCATATGTTTATTTATTAGAGTAAGCATATATTATTCTTGTAATAAAACTACAATATATTTGTATAATGTCAATAAACACAAATTGATTGCCTACTGTCTTAGTTTTTTTAGTATTGCTATAAAGGAATACCTGAGGCCAGATAATTTATTAAAAAAAAAAATTTATTTGGCTCACGTTTCTGCAGGATGTACAAGAAACATAGTTCCAGCATCTGCTTGGTTTCTGGTTAGGACCTGCAGCTACGTCTGTTCATGAGAGAAGGCAAAGTGGAGCTGGCATGTGTAGAGATCACACGAAAAGAGAGAAGGCAAGAGAAAGAAGGAAGGTGCTAGGCTTATTTTGACAACCAGTTCTTGAGAGGACATCTGCAAGTACTAATAGAGAAACTCACTACCATGAAAACAGCACCAAGACATTCATGAGGGAACCACCCCCATGATCTAAACACCTCTCACTAAGCCCCTGCTTCAATAACATGAGGTTTGGAGAGTCAGATATCCAAAATTACCTATAATTGTTGCTTTCCTTACATTGCACTGAAAAAGGATTGCAATGTACTTTATTTGGTAATATTAGAATCTGATGGGGGTATTTGCGTACTTAATAGTCATCCTTAAAGTTATTTTTTGGTCAAATCTGACCTAAAAATAAAAGTAAAATCCTGTCTACATAGGAAGGCTCACTCAACAAGAATGATTTGAGTATCTGTAGTAAAAATAGTTGTGATTAGTACTAAAAATGATGCTTTTATATAGATATCTTGAGATAAACATATTATGTCAAGGTGAAACCATTTATTTAGATTATCATCATAATTAACCATATCAATTACTTCATAATCTGACCAATTGTGTACTTGGCAGCAGATACCAAGGAACCACATGTAGAAATCTGTGTTGGCCATGGTCAAAAATAAGATTTATATAATATAAATTGAAGAACTAATTGATCTGAAACTTCTGATTAAACATTGAAGATGGTCTTCACTATTTGCTGCCTCCAGAATCTCCAATAAAATGGTAAAAATACCAAATTTTAAGCGGATACATATATAACCACAAAAATAATACAAATATATTACAGTAACAGGTGTCCACATAATTGAAGAAGATATACAGTCGACAGATGAATGGTAATGACTTAGGAGATTGGAGAAATCTGGGATCTAAAGGCTTGCAGAGGAAAATACCAAACAAACACGGTTAATTTGGGACACAGAATGCCAGAAAACATCAAAAGTTGGAGGCATCAGTTACTTTAGAAGCCAAGGATGAAACAGAAGGTCAAACAGTAGTGACTGAAAAGCAGCCTATTGAGAAATTTACTTTTCAGGGTTCCTTTCCCGCACTTGCAGCAGTAGAATCACAGAGCCTCTGAAGTCAGGAACATCAGACTAGACACATTAAAAGAGAGGTTAGAGGTGCTATTCTGAAACAGGGTAATTTAATGAAAGCCAATGTACTGATTAGTGAAATGCCAAGTCCTCTTTTTCCTCTTTGCCTTCCAGAACACTGAAAACCAGGTTTACAGTTTAACAAGTAAGCAAATATAGATTCTATCTGAAGAAACTGGACCCCCAAAAGACTGATGATTGGAAGTCTCTGGTTAGATGACCTGGTTTGTACTCAACTGTGTTATGGTGGGGCCTGTCAAAACACACAGATCTTGACCAAGCACATGAAGCTTTTGATTGGGTTTCAGTGCATCACTCTTAATTATAAATGAATACCCAAGTTTCATAAAATATTTGAAGAAAGGTTTTATTACGAAATATTAAGACCCAAAAAAGAGAAAAGAGGAAAATTGGAGAAAGAGAAAAATCAGTAATCTCACACTACAAAAATGCCCTAACAACTTTATCTTTCTAGAACTAAGAGAAGACATTATAAAAGACATCAAGATATAAAAATAATAAAAAATTAAAAGACTATAATATTTACATATACCTAAAATAATATCTCTTAATAATCAATGTTGCAGAAGATGTGGATCAAGTATGTCACACATATTGATGATAGGATTGTTAAATAGTTTGGTCACTTTGGAAAAATATTTGATATTATCTTATAAATTGAATACTCATATACCATGTGAGTATTTTCACTCCTTGTTTTAGACTGAAGAGAAACACTTACATATGTTCACCAGAGGACATGTGCAATACTATTCATAACGTAAGATTATTTATAATTGTATAGCTCCTGAAATAATATAAATGCCAATGAAGAGGAGTACAGTGGTTTATTGAAACAATGGAATATTAGACATTAGTCAAAAGAAATAGGGCTGCACACATCAGTGTGGATAAATCTTGGCGGTATAATATCAAAAACACAAGTAAGCTTGAAAGGATTACATATAAACATCATAGTACTTTTTAAAGTTGGTGAGGCTCACAGCCATGCTGTCTTAGGTGTGATCCAGCAGCAGATTCTTAGTTGTGATGGCTACAGAGAGGGACACCTTTACTTCAGGAAAGGAAAGGGAAGAATAAAGCTTGTCTATAGTAGGGTAGAGCACCAAGCAGACTCCCAGGGTCCCTGATTTCAGTTCTTAGTTGCTGGACAACATTTCTGGACCTGCTCTGGGCCAGATGGGAGCCCGCTTCCCTGAAAGGAGCGACCCAAGCCTGGCATCATTCATGACAAGCTGACGGAAGAGCTCGTAGGACTTGAGTGAACATCGGTAGCAGCCAGGCAGTACTTGCCACAGGCCAGGAGCAGTGGGGGTGACAGAGAGAGACTCCTTTGCTCAAGGAAAGGGAAGGAAAGAGTGGGAAGGACTTTGTCTAATGGATTGGGTACCAGATCAGCTACAGTAAAATAGAGCATGAAGTAGATTCCTAAGGTTCCCAATTATAGGCAATGGCTCCTGGAAGGCATCTTTGGATACTCCCAAGGCTAGGGGGAGCTCACCACCCCAGAGGGAAGGAAACACACCTGACTGGATTCACTACCTGCTGATTGTACAGCCCTTAGGCCTTGAGTGGACATAGATGGTAGCCAGGCAGTGGTCACTGCAGTGCTGTGCTGGTTTTGGGTCTGACCCAGCATAGTCCCCATGGTGGTGGCCACAGTGGTGCTTGAGTCACTCCTCTTCCAACTCCAGGAAGCTCAGCACGGAGAAAGAGAGAGACTCATAGAGAAAGACAGAAATAAACTTCATTCATGTGGGGAAAGCAAGAGAAGAAGAATCCCTGCCTGGTAATCCAGGGAATTCTCCCAGATCTCACACAAAACCACCAAGGTAGTACCTCTATGAGTCAGCAAGAGCCAAAACATTACTGGGTTTGAGGTGCCCCTAATGCAGATACGGCAACAGTGGTGAAAAGACTTGGATCACAACACCCAAGTTCTTCCAAATACTTGGAAAGCCTTCCCAAGAAGGATGGCTTCAAACAAACCCAGACTATGGAGACTACAGTAGATATTTAATTCTTCAATGCCTAGACAACAATGAACATACGTGAGCATCAAACCATCCAGGAAAGAATAACCTCACCAAATCAAATAAATAAGGCACCATTCACTAATCCCAGAAAAAAAGAGATATGTACATTTTCAGAAAGAGAATTCAAAATAGCTGTTTTGAGGAAGCTCAGTGAATTTCAAGATAGCTCTGGGAAGGAAGTCAGAATACTATTAGATAAAGCAGACAAAAGAAAAAGGAATAAAAAAGCATGAAACTCACCTACAACATCTAGAAAATAGCCTCAAAAGCACAAATGTAAGAGTTAATGGTCTTAAAGAGGAGGTAGAGAGGGGGATCAGTGTAGACAATTTATTCAAAGAGATAATGAAAGAGAACTTCCCAAACCTAGATAAAGATATCAATATCCAAGGACAAGAAGGTTATAGAGCACAAGCAGATTTAACCCAAATAAGACTACCTCAAGGCATTTAAAAATCAGACTCCAAAAGGTCAAGGATAAAGAAAGGATTCTAAAAACAGCAAGAAAAAAAAAGAAACAAATAACATACAAAAGAGTGCCAACATCTCTGGCAACAGACTTCTCAGTGAAAACTTTACAGGCCCTCAAAGACTGACATGACATGCTTAAAGTGTTGAAGAAAAAATACTTTTATCCTAAAATAGTATATCCAGCAAAAGTATTCTTGAAACATGAAGGAGAAATTAAGAATTTCCTAGAAAAACAAAAGCTGGGGGGCTTCACCAACACCAGACCTGTCCTGCAAGAAATGCTAAAAAGAGTTCTTCAATCTGAAATAAAAGATTATTAATGAGCAACAAGAAATCATCTGAAGGTACAAAACTCACTGGTAATAATAACTACACACAAAAAAATCACAAGATGTTATAATACTATAATTATGATGTACAAACTTCTTATATCTTGAGTAGAAAGACTAACAGAAGAACTTATCAGAAATAACTATGACAATTTTTCAAGACATAGATAATACAATTAGATATAAAAAGAAATAACATAAAGTTAGAAAGTGACTGGAGAGAGTTAAAGTACAGAGTTATTATTAGTTTTTTTCTCTGCTCATTTGTTAGTTTCTTTATGCAATCAGTGTTAAGTTGTAATTTGTTTAAAATTATGAAATATAAGATATTATATGCAAGCCTCATGATAACCTCAGACCAAAATCCAGGCAACACATACACAAAAAGTAAAAAACAAGAAATTAAAGCATACAACACGGGAAAATCAACATCACTAAAAGGAAGACAGGAAGGAAGTAAAGAAGGTAGAGAAGACTACAAAACAATGAGAAAACAAATAACAAAATGGCAGGAATAAGTCCTTACTTATCAATAATAACACTGAATTTAAATGAACTAAAGTCTCCAATGAAAAGACAGACTGGCTGAATGTATTAAAAAAAAAAAAAAAGAACCAGTGATGTGTTACATGCAAGAAAAACACTTAACCTATAAAGACACACATAGAATGAAAACAAAAAGCTGGAAAAAGATAATTCCTACAAATGGAAGCCAAAAAGTAGCAGAAGTAGCTGTACTTATTTCAGACAAAATAGATTTCAAGGGAAAAACTATGTAAAGGGAAAAAGAAGTCATTATATAATAAGAGTGAATTGAACAAGAGTATATAACAATTGAAAATGTATATGCATCCAATGCTTTAGCACCCAGATATATAAAGCATTTATAATTAGAGCTAAAGAGAGAGATAGATGCCAACACAATAATAGCTGGAGACTTCAACATCCTACTGTCAGCATTGGACAAATATCCCTGACAGAAAATCAACAAAGAAATATTGGAGGTAATCTACACTATATGCCAAATGGACCTAATGTATACTTACAGAAGATTTTATCCAACAGAGGTGGAATGCACATTTTTTTCCTCAGCACATGGATCATTATCAAGGACAGATTGTATTTTAGACCACAAAACAAGTCTTAAACATTTCTGAAAATATAAATGTAAACCATCTCAAGTGTCTTCCCTGACCACAATGGAATAAAACGAAAAATCAAAAACAATAGGAATTTTGGAAACTATACAAACACATGGAAATTACACAATATGCTCCTGAATAGCCAGTGGGTCAATAAGAAATTTAAGAAGGAAATTGAAAAGTTTCTTGAAATGAATAACAATGGAAACACAACATCACAACATACCAAAACCTCTGTGGGAAACAGGGAAAGTGGAACTAAGAGACAAGTTTACAGTAATAGGCATCTACATTTTAAAAAGTAGAAAAATTTTAAATAAACAGTCTAATAATGCATATTAAATAACTAGAAAAGCAAGAGCAAACCAAACCAAAAATTAGTAGATGAAAAGAAATAATGAAGATCAGAGTAAAAATAAATGAAGTTCAAACAAATAAACAAAGACCAACAAAAGAAATTGGGTTTTTGAAAAGATAAACAAATTGACAAACTTTTTGCCAGACTAACTAGGAAAAAAGAGAAAAGACCAAATAAGTAAAATTAGACTTGAAAAAGGAGACATTACAAATGATATCACAGAAATTTATGGGATCATTAGTGGCTACTATGAGCAACCAAATGCCAACAAACTGGAAAACCTAGAAAAAATACGTAAATTTATAGACACATACAACCTTCCAAGATTCAACCATGAAGAAACCCATAACATATACTGACCAATAAATAATAAAGAGATCTAAACAATAATAAAAACTCTCCCCGCAAAAAAAGCACAGGATCCAATGGCTTTACTGCTGAATTTTACCAACCGTTTAAAGAAGAACTAATACAATCCCTATTCAAATTATTCTGAAAAATAGTGGAGGAGAGAATACTTCCAAACTCATTCTATGAGGCCACTATCACCCTGATACCAAAACTAGACAAAGACACATCAAAAAAGAAACCTACAGGCCAATAACCCAGAAGAACATTGATGTAAAAAGCCTCAACAAAATACTAGCAAAACAAATTCAACACTATACCTTTAAAACTATTTATCATGACCAGGTGAAATTTATCTGAAAGATGTGAAGATGATTCAGCATACACAAATCAATGAATCTGATGCATCATATTAACAGACGAAGGATAAAAAGGATATGATCATTTCAATTGATGCCAAAAAAGCATTTAATACAATTTAATACCTCTTCACAATAAAAACTATAAAAATCTACACGGGAGAGGAATATATCTCAATACAATAAATCCATATATGACAGACACAAGGCCAGTACCATACTGCAGGGTGAAAGACTGTCAGCCTTTCGTCTAAACTCTGGAACATGACAAGGATGCCCACGGTCTCTACTGTTATGCCACATAGTACTGGAAATCATAGCCAGAGGAATCAGACAAGAGAAGGATATAAAGTACATACAAGGTGAAAAGAAAGATGTCAAATTCTCCATGTTTGCAGATGATAAGGTTTCATATTTGGAAAAAACCTAAAGACTCCACAAAAAAGCTATTTGACCTGATAAATTCAGAAAATTTGGAGGATACAGAATAAGCGTACAAAAATTATTAGCATTGCTATGTGCCAACAGTGAATAACGTGAAAAACAAATATAAAAATGCAATCCCGTTTACAATAGCCAAACAGAAAATTAGATACTTCGGAATTAACTTAAGCAAAGAAGTGAAAGATTTCTATAATAAAAACCATAAAACAGTGATGAAAGAAAGTGAAGCAAACACCCCAAAATTTAAAAAAGTATTATATGCTCATGAATTGGAAGAATCAATATTGTTAAAACGTCCTTACTACCCAAAGCAGTCTACAGATTCTATGCAATTCCTTTCAAAATATCAATGACATTCCTCATAGAAATAGAAAAAAAATTCTAAAATTTATTTAGAATCACAAAAGACCCAGAATAGCCAAAGTTATTTTAAGCAAAAAGAACAAAACTGGAGGAATCACATTACCTTATTTCAAATTATACATCAGAGCTATAGTAACAAAAACAGCATGGTACTGGCATAAAAACAGACACATAGACCAATGAAACAAAATAGAGGACTTAGAACAAATCCACACACTTAGAGACACAAAGACAGTCTCTTCAATAAATGATGCTGGGAAAACTGAATATCCATATGCAAAAGAATGAAGCCGGACACCTATCTCTCATCATATACAAATATCAAATCAAAATAGATTAATGATTTGAATCTAAGACCTCCAACTATGAAACTACTACAAGAAAACCTTAGGGAAAGTCCCCAGGACATTGGTCTGGGCAAAAATATCTTGGACAATATCCTACGTGCACAGGAACCCAAAGCAAAAATGGACAAATGGGACCACATCAAGTTAAAAAGCTTCTGCACAGCAAAAGATATAATCAATAAAGTGAAGAGACAACCCACAGTACAGAAGAAAATGTTTGCAAGCTATCCATCTCACAAGAGATTAATAATCAGAATATATAAGGAACTCAAACAACTCAATAGGAAAATATAATCCAATATAAAAGTCAGCAATAAATCTGAATAGACATTTCTCAAAAGACATACAAATGGCAAACAAGTATGTGAAAAGGTGCTTAACATCATTGATCATCAGAGGAATGCCAGACAAAACTACAATGAGGTATTATCTTACCCCAGTTTAAATGACTTTTATCCAAAACACAGGCAATAATGCTGTTGGGGATGTGGAGAGTAAGGAACACTCCTACACTGTTGGTGGAAATGTAAGTTAGATCAATCACCATGAAGATCAGTTTGGAGATTGCTCAAAATCTAAAAATAAAGCTACTGAATGATTTAATAATCCCACTGCTAGGTAAGTACTCAATAGAAAGCATATTAGTATATCAAAGAGATGTCTGCAGTTCCATGTTTATTGAAGCAGTATTCACAATAGTGAACGTTTGGAAGCAAGGTAAATGTCCATCAGCAAAAGAATGGATGATGAATATGTGGTACATATGTCCTGTATTAGTCTGTTTTCACGCTGCTAATGAAGACATACCTGAGACTGGGCAATTTACAAAATAAATAAATTTAATGGACTTACAGTTCTACCTGGCTAAGGAGGCCTCAAAATCATGGTGGAAGGTGAAAGGCACTTCTTACATGGCAGCAGCAAGAGTGAGATTGAAAGCCAAGAGAAAGGGGCTTCCCCTTATAAAACCGTCAGATCTTGTGAGACTTACTCACTACCACAAGAATAATATGAGAGAAACCACCCCCATGATTCTATTAGCTCCCACAAGGTCCTTCCCACAACACATGGGAATTATGAGAGTACAATTCAAGATGAGATTTGGCTGGGGACATAGAGACAAATCATGTCTCTATGATTTGATTTGTCATAGAGACCTGGCTCCTCCCAAATCTCATGTCCTCATGTTCTAAAACCAATCATGCCTTCCCAGCAGTCCCCCAAAGCCTTATTTCAGCATTAAGTCAAAAGTCTACAGTCCAACATCTCATCTGAGACAAAGCAAGTCCCTTCTTCCTATGAGCCTGTAAAATCAAAAGCAAAGTTAGTTACTTCCTAGATACAATGGGGGTATAGGTATTGGGTAAATACACTGTCCCAAATGCGAGAAATTGGCCAAAACAAAAGGGGCCACAGGCCCCATGCAAGTCTGAAATCCAGCAGGGCAGCCAAATCTTAAAGCTTCAAAATGGTCTTCTTTGACTCCATGTCTCACATCCAGGTAACACTGATGCAAGAGGTGGGTTCCCATGGTCTTGGGCAGCTCTGCCTCTGTGGCTTTGCAGGGTACAGCCTCTCTCCTGGCTGCTTTCATGGGCTGGCATTGAGTGTCTGCAGCTTTTCCAGGTGAATGGTGCAAGCTGTCTGTGGATGTACTATTCTGGGGTCTCGAGGACAGTGGCCCTCTTCTCACATCTGCACTAGGCAGTGCCCCAGTAGCGACTCTGTGGAGGCTCTTACCCCACATTTCCCTTCCACACTGCCCTAGGAGAGGTTCTCCTGAATGCCCCGCACCTGCAGCAAACTTCTGCCTGGACATCCAGGCATTCTCTAAAATCTAGGCAGAGGTTTCCAAACCCCAATTCTTGACTTCTTTGCACTCACAGGATCAACACCAGGTGGAAGCTGCCAAGGCTTGGGCCTTCCACCCTCTGAAGCCATGGCCCATGCTCTATGTTGGCCCCATTCAGCCATAGCTGGAGTGGCTGGGTCACAGTGCACCAAGTCCCTAGGGTGCACACAGCACAGGGACCCTGGGCCCAGCCCAGGAAACCACCTTTTCCTCCTTGGCCTCCAGGACTGTGATGGGAGGGGCTGCTGTGAAGACCTCTGACATACCCTGGAGTCATTTTCCCCATTGTCTTGGGGAATAACATTTAGTTCCTCGTTACTTATGCAAATTTCTGCAGCTGGCTGGAGGTACTCCTCAGCAAATGGGATTTTCTTTTCTATCACATTGTCAGGCTGCAAATTTTCTGAACTTTTATGCTCTCTTTCCATTATAAAACTGAATGCTTTTAACAGCAGCCAAGTCACCTCTTGAATGCTTTGCTGCTTAGAAATTTCTTCCACCTGATACCCTAAATCACCCCTCTCAAGTTCAAAGTTCCACAGATCTGTAGGGCAGGGGCAAAATGCCACCAGTCTCTTTGCTAAAGCATAACAAGAGTCACCCTTGCTCCATTTCCCAACAAGTTTCTCATTTCTATCTGAGAACACCTCAGCCTGGACATTATTGTCCATATCACTATCAGTATTTTGGGCAAAGCCATTCAACAAGTCTCTATGAAGTTCCAAACTTTCTCACATTTTCCTGTCTTCTTCTGAGCCCTCTAAACTGTTCCAACCTCTGCCTGTTACCCAGTTCCAAAGTTGCTTCCACATTTTTGGGTACCTTTACAACAGTGCCCCACTCTACTGGTATCAATTAGCTGTATTAGTCTGTTTTCACACTGCTGAGAAAGACATACCTGAGACTGGGCAATTTTAAAAAGAAAGAAGTTTAATGAACTCACAGTACCACACGGCTAGGGAAGCCTCACAATTATGGTGGAAGGCAAAAGGCACTTCTTACATGGCAGTGGCAAATGAGAGAATGAAAGCTAAGTCAGAGGGGTTTCCCCTTATAAAATCATCAGATCTCATAAGACTTATTCACTACCATGAGAACAATATGGGAAAACCACTCATGATTCAATTATCTCCCACCAGGTCCCTCCCACAACACATGAGAATTGTGGGAGGACAATTCAAGATGAGATTTGGGTGGGGACACAGAGTCAAACTATGTTATATACAATGAAGTACTATTCCCCCCACAAAAGAATGAGATTCTGTCACTTGCAACAACATAGATGGAACTGGAGGTAATTATGTTAAGTCAAATAAGCCAGGCACAGAAAGACGAACACCTCATGTTCTCACTTATATGTGGGAGCTAAAATTTAAGACAATTGAACGCATGGGGCAAGAAAGAGTAGAATGTTGGTTACTACAGGACAGGAAAGGTAGCGTAGCAGGGGAAATGGAAATGGTTAATGGGCACAAAATTATAGTTTGATAGCATGAATAAGAGCTAGCATTTGATTTTGCACAGCGGAGTAACTACAGTGAACAATTTATTGTACATTTAAAAATAACTTAAAAAGTATAATTACATTGTTTGTAACACACAAAAAAAGGATAAATGCTTGAAGTGATGGATACTCCATTTACCCTGATGTGATTATTTCACATTGCATACTTCTAGAAAAACATAGCATATACCCCATAAATATATACACCTACTATGTACCCACAAAAATACAAAAAAAGCAATGAATGATAAATATTTTCCAAGACTAACAAAAGCTGAGGGAATTCAGCACCACCATATCACTCTTAAAAGAAATGCTAACGAGACTGTTTTAAGCTGAAAGAAAAAGGTACTAATTATTAGGTTGTTGCAAAAGTAATTGTGGTTTTTGTCATTGATTGTAATGGCAGAAACTGCAATTATTTTTGTACCAACCTAATAGTAACATGGAAACCTAGAAAAGTATAAAACTTACTTTTCAAAATAAGTAGACAGTCAATTTCAGAATACTCTAATACTCTAATGATGGTGTATAAGTCAGTTACATTGTTATTATGAAAACGAAAAGAAAATATATTATAATAAAAGTAACAATAATTTGTTAGTGGATGCACAATATAAATTGTGTAAATTGTGACCCCAAAAACATAAAATGGGCTGGGCGCAGTGGCTCATGCCTGTAATTCCAGCACTTTGGGAAGCTGAGGCAAGCAGATCACAAGGTCAGGAGTTCGAGACCAGCCTGGCCAACATGGTGAAACCCCATCTCTACTAAAAATACAAAAATTAGCTGGGCGTGGTGGCAGATGCCTATAATCCCATCTACTTAGGAGTCTGAGGCAGGAGAATCATTTGAACCTGGGAGGTGGTTAAAAAATAAAATGATAGGGGAGATCAAGTGAAAGTATAGAGTCCTTTTATGCAATCAAATTTAAGTTGTTATCAGCCTAAAGCAGCCTATTTTAACTATATAATATTTTATGCAAGCCTCGTGGTAGTCACAAAGTAGAAACCTATAGTGGATACACAAATGATAAAAGGTAAGAAATCACAGCATGTCTCTAGAAAAAAAAGTATCCAATCATGAAGGCAGCAAGAAAGAACAGAATACAAATCAACCCTGAAACAATTTTTAAAATGGCAGTGTTAAATTCTTACAAATTAATAATTAACTTTAATGTAAATGGATTAAATCCTTCAGTTAAAAATCATAAAGTGGTTTAATAGATTTTTAAAAAGATCCAACTGTATGGTCTTGATAGATAGCAAAAAGATGGAAGAAGATATTTTATGCAAAAAGAAAACAAAAGAGAACAGAGGTAGCTATATTCAAATTAGATAAAATATACTTTAAGTAAAAAATTGGGAAAAGGGACAAATAAAAACTGAATATAGTGATAACGAGGTCAATTCATCAGGAAACTACAGCAATTGCAAACATGTATGAATGGATTCTACATTGAAGCACCTAAATACATAAAGCAAATATTGATAGACATACAGAGAGTGGTAAATTGCAATTTGATAACAGCAGGGGACTTCAATACACCACTCTTAACAATGGACAAATTATCCAGACATGAAATCAATAAATGACCATTGGGCAGAAACTGTACTTTAGATCAAATGAACCTAACAGACATATACAGAACATTCCATCCAACAGCAGCAGAATATGCATTCTTCTCAAGCACATACAAAACATTCTCCAGGATAGATCTATCTTAGATCACATAATAAGTCTTAACAAATGTTAAAAGATTAAAATCATATCAGACATATTTTCTGACCACCATGGTGTGAAACTAGAAATCAATAGCAGGAGGAATTTTCAGAGAATTTCCAAATATGCAGAAATTAAACAACATGCTCCCAAACAAACAATGAGGCATAAAAAAATTAAAAGGAAAATGTATGAGGCAAATGAAAATGGAAACGAAATATGTCAAAACTTATGGGATTCAGCAAAATCAGTTTAAGCAGGAAATGTATAGCAATAAACACCTACTTTAATATTAAGAAAGATTTCAAATAAACAACATAACATTACACCTCAAGGAACTACAAAAAGAACAAGCTGAGCCTAAAGTTAGCGGAAGGAATTAAATTACTAAGATTAAAGCAGAAATAAATGAGTAGAGAACAGAAAATAATGAGAAATCAAGACAACTAAAAGTTAGTCTTTGAAAGGGTAGACAAAATTGACAAACACATAGCTAGACTATGGGAAAAGAAAGATTCAAGTAACTAAAATCAGAAGGAGACATTACAACTAATGCCAGATAAATACAAAGGTTCATATGAGAATGCTATGAATAATCATATTCCAATAAATTGAATAACCTAGAAGAAATGGAAAAATTTCTGCAAACATTCAGTCTACTAAGACTGACTCATGAATACATAGAAAATCTGAACAGACTATAATCAATAAAGTGGTTCAATAAAGTGGTTGAATTAGTAATTAAAAACCTCCCAACAAATAAAAGCTCAGGATCACACGGCTTCACTGGAGAATTCTATCAAACATTTAAAGAAGACTGTTTTTACACACTTTCCAATAACTAAAGGTGAATAAATACTTCCAAATTCATTTTATGAGGCCAGTACACTCTGATACCAAAACAAGAAAAATATACTATAAGAAAAGAAAATTACAGTTCTATATACCTGGTGAATATACATGCAAAAAATTGCAACAAAATGCTAGCAAACTAAATTCAACAACATATTAAAGGATCGTATATCATGAACAAGTGAGATTTATCCCTGAGATGCAAGAATGATTCAAAATACCAAAAACAATCATGATATACCACATAAAGAGAATACAGGATAAAAATCACATTACATCTTAATAAATGCAGAAAAGCATTTTACAAAATGCAACACTCTTTTATGATAAAAGATTTTAACAAATAAGGAATAGAAGGGCATTACCTCAACATAATGATGACCATTATAAAAAGTGAAAAGTCCCTATATAACATCATACTGAGTGTCAAAAACTGAAAGCTTTTCTTCTAAGATAAGGAACAATATTTAGCATATTACTGAAAGTCCTAGAAAGGACAATTAGGGAAGAAAAATAAATAAGAGGCATCCAAATCAGAAAGGTAGAACTAAAATTATCTGTGTTCAGAGAAGACATAATCTTATAAATAGGAATCTCCAAAGATGTAACACACAAAAATGTTATAAGTAATAAACAACTTCAGCAAATTTGCAGGTTACACAGCCATCATACAAAAATTAGTTTCAGGCCAGGCATGGTGGCTCACATCTGTAATCCCAGAATTTCAGGAGGTCAAGACAGGAATGCTTGAGGCCAGGTGTTCAAGACCAGTCTGCACAACATAGCCAGACCCCATCTTTACAATTATAAAGTAAAATAATTAGCCAGTCTAGTTGGTATGTGCCTGTAATCCCAGTGATTTGAGATGTTGAGGCTGGATGATCCTTTGAGCCCAGGAGTTTGTGGTTGCAGCAAGTTATGTTCATGCCACTGTACTTCAGCCTGGGTGAATGAATGAGATTCTATGTCTTAAAAAAAAAAAAAAATAGGAAACAACAAAAAAATCAGCTGCAGTTTATACACTCATAGTAAACAATGCAAAAGGGAAATTAAGAAAGCACTCATATTTACAATAGCATCAATAAATAAAAATAAACTTAACCAAGGAGGCAAAAAAATTGAACACTGACAACTACAAAATATTGCCAAATTAAAGAAGACACAAATAAATGGAAAGACAGCTCAAGTTCATGGATTGGAAGACCTAATGTCATTAAAATGTCCATGCTACCCAAAACAATCTATAGATACTATGCATTCTCTATCAAAATCCCAATGGCATTTTTAGCAAAAACAGAAAAACAATCCTAAAATGTATATGGAATCACAATCATTTCAGGATAACCAAAATCATCCTGAGAAAAAAGGGTCAAGTGGAGAAGTCACACTTCTGGAGTCTAAAACATATTATAGTGCTAAAATAATAAAATAGTATGCTGCTGGCGTAAAAGTAGACATATAGACCAATGGAATAGAATAGAATGCCCAGGAATTAGCCCACCCATATACTGTCATATGATTTTCAACCAGGGTGAAAAGACTACACAATAGGGAAAGGATATTCTCTTCAACAAATGGTACTAGAAAAACTGGATAACCATATGCAAAATAATGAAATGGGATTCTCATCTTACACCATAAACAAAGATCAACTCAAAATGGTTTAAAACTTAAACATAAGACCCAAAACTATAAAACTCTAGGAGGAAACATAGGGGAAAAACCCCATGACATTGGTCTAGGCAAAAATTTCTTGGGTATGACAAAAAGTACAGACAACAAAACCAAAAATAAACAAGTTGGACTATATGAAGCTAAAAAAAAATATTTGCAGGGAAGGGAACAATCAACAGAGTGGAAGGAAACATATAGTAGGAGAAAATATTTGCAAACCACGTATCTGAAAAGGGTTTCATATCTGAAATATAGAAAGAACACTTACAATTCAATAGCAGTAAAATGAATAACCCAATTGAAAAATGGGCAAAGAACTTGATTAGACATTTCTTCAAAGAAGACATACAAGTGACCAGCAGCTATATAAAAACATGCTCAACATAACAAATCATCAGGGATCTGCAAACTAAAATCACAATGAAACATCACCTCACACCTATTAGGATGGTCTTTGTAAAGTATAAACAATCAAACCAAATCAGAAGAAAAAATACACGTTTTTGTGAGGATGTGGAGAAATTGCAAATCTTGTGCACTATCGGTGGGAATGTAGAATGGTGCAGCCACTATGGAGAACAGTATGGAGTTTGTTCAGAAAACGAAAAATAGAACTAAAAACTGAAATCTAGAAGCTCATTTCTGGGTATTTTCTGACAGAACTGAAATCAGGATCTCAGAGAGATATTTGCACTCCCATGTTCATTGCAACACTATTCACAATAGCTAAGATATGGAAATAACCCCAATGCCCATCACCAGATGAATGAAATGTAGTATATACATACAGTAGATCCTTACTCCCTTATAAAAGAACTGAATCCTGTATTGTGATAGAACATGGATAAAACTTGAGGACATTATTCTAAGCGATATAAGCCAGTAATGGAAGGACAAATACTGCATGATTATGCTTATATGAGGTGTATTCAATAATCATACTCAGAAGCAGAGAATAATATGGTGGTTGCCAAGGTCTGGGGGAGTAGTAGAAAATGGGATGTTCCTGATCAGTGGGTTTAGAGTTCTCAATCATTCAAGATGAGAAAGTTCTAGAGACAGACCTACTGTGTAACATTGTGCTTATAGTTAGCAGTACTCTACTGTACATGTAAAAAATTTGTTGAGTGTAGATCTCACATTATGTGCTTTTTAAAACCACAATAAAATAGGTTCATGTTTTTGCCCTTTTCTGTTTCTTTTGACTTTCTATCTGTGTTAACTTTTAGATTTCAAAACACATTGCGAATGAGCACCATCAGACAAACCTCAAGCTTGGGAATAATTAGCACAGATTTTCTTTTTATTGGCAACTCTTCTATTAACTGTTCAAAATATATTGAGCACAAGCTTTTAGGAAGCTTGACAGATTGAAATCATCAAACCTAATTTTTCACATTGGCAATACTGCTGCAAAAAGAAACATGCACCAGACAGGACAATAAATGGGTGCACTCTGCTTTGTTGAACTATAGGGGACAGACACCAGTGGTAATATGATATTACTTACTAACTATATCCTAGCAAAAAGTAGCTATTTATGATATGTATCATTTTCCTGTGTGGGAGTCTGATTAAGTTGACCCAAGCCTTCTTCTTGCTCTGTAGAATCTAATCTACCATATCCCCGTATCTCCATTATGCAAATGATGGTGGCTACAGATATGTAGCATGAAAATATAGACCTGGGGAGTAGACCAGTAAACAAAATCTCCTCATATATTTTGTAAGAGACAGTTCTAATTCAGTGTATTGTTTTAAAAGATTTCCTCCCATTGCATGACTATTACCATTTCTGTTTTCCTTTCCTTTGGGTTTGAGGGTTTTTGAAAATATGTTCTCTTTGACTTTTTTAAAATATAGTTCTAATGGGATAATGGTAGGGAATAAGGAGATTCATGAAGTCCTACATGCTTATGTCCTTAATTTTTAAAATGAAATATTTTCCTGACTGAATCATAACTTAGCCCTGGAAGTTTTCAACCTTCCCGCCCAAGGGTTTAGAAAAAACAACAAACAAACAAACAAAAACTGTGTCTCCTAAAACATTCCTAAAAGTTTCAAAAATGGATGACATGAATTTTCTATGAAATATTCTCCTGCAGGAAATGGGAAGATACATCTCCAGTCTTTGTTAGTGGTTTAACCTACAGGAGACTTGGTTGGAAAATTGCTTGCAGTCACATCACAGTGGATGCCACTGTAGTGAAATGTCTACCTGTAGCTCAGAACATATAAATGTTTTTTAGTTTAGTTTTAAAACTTTCTGTACTTCTGTATATTTAGGATATATATATATATATGTTGGGTATGGAGATTCTCTTTTCTGTAAATTATTTGAACCAAATTGGATGCTGTTCCTTTGAACAAAATTGTTTACAGAAAACCAGACAGGTTATCATTGCTGTGCTCTCATGACATTTGTAAAATGTTGCTTCACATTGCAGATACAAAGTGTTCACAATAGAGCATGTGCTAACCACCTGCATACTGATAATTGAATCAATGCATGTGGGTTTTAGAAGAGACTATATCCAAGACCAAATAATCATTGTTACATCATGAGTTTATAGTATTCACGTAAAAACACATGATGCATATCATCCACATTTTGTCCCCACCCAAAACCCCTACCTCTGCCTCAGCATTGTCTGATAGCCATTGTCAACACAGAAATGAATTATATCTGAAGATAAATTATCTCTTTCCATAATAGAGCATTATGAGTACAGCTGCACAACTTTGGTGCTCTATGTCCATGCACAGATGGTCAGGCTGGAGGAAAGAGAGCATGCAGATTTCTCGTTTTGTGCTCTCCTGGCTTCTCTGCTGGGTTGGCTAGGATGATCTAACAGCTGCAGCTCTGCCAGCATCTAGCTGGAATTCACTAATTTTTCAAAAGATGAGATAGTTGAAACATTGGGGATAATTTACATACTTGGGGAAGGTCCAGAATCCATGTACAGGCCAACCCCAAATTCTTGAAATCCTCCCCTAAATTGAATTTACTAATTTTTAATTTTACTCTTTTCTCTTTATTCCCCATCATTTGTGCTAATCAGCCTAACAAATCTGACCTATATGTTAATTCAGGTGGGAAAGTTTAACATTCATTTAAACTTTCCAATTGTATCCTAAATCTGCAATTCAACACCCTTAGTTTGAATATTTTGAGTCAGAAAACAAGACCTCATGTTGTCAGCCAGCTTTGCAAAGGAAGGATCAGAGACCCACAAAACAGTTCAGACAAATCACAGAGAACCAATGGGGCTTTTTGTCTGTTTCAAGAAATGAAACTTGTGGGAGATAGAAGCATGTAAAGCTTGCCATTCAGGAACAGATAACCATTAACCGGAAAGCTTCATTTTATCTTTCTTTTTCCAACATTGTGTAGGTTATAATATGCACAAACCTCAAAGCTCTTGTCAATCCTGGCTGAGAACAGAATCAATTTTGCATTTGTTGTTTTGTTTCAAAGATCCGAAATAAGAACTTTCCATGGATTTAGTGAGTACTACGCAAGTTGTGAATGATGCTTCCTTTTTACTTCACCTCAATTTCTGGTAAAGCCTTTGTTGCCAGCTATTCCACCTTAGTTTAGTTGCTACCCTGTAACAGAGAAAATAGCAGCCTCCTTCGCATCAAGTGACCAAATTTAGGTCAGCTCCATAAGTATGTATATAAATTAATGAGGTCAATCCACTGCTTTCTACACTTCATACAGATACTTTCACCCAACATCTTGAATAATAGTATGCAGTTCATGTTGTGGGGGCTGTGGAAGGAACTGTAAGTATGGTTTCTTCAAACATATATCTTTATTAAGCACTTTTGGTAGTCACAATACTGTGATATGTGATAGGACAGTTAGAAAAAATGAAAGAGACTTAGGCTTGGCCTTCAGAATTCCTCAAATCAAAAGGGACAGAAAATAAAAATATGCTTGGATAATTTTTACTAGGAAAATATCCTTAAGGCTCATAAACTCCAATAGAAAATGCTCAGAGATAAAGCATTAGTCAAGAAGAGGCTGATGTGGACTACATAATAAATATCCTGAAACAAGTTTGAGGCTGATATGGAAGCTGTACCTTGATCTTGTCAATTTATATATGGAAGAGTAGTAAACAGTGTGTGTCCTTGTCCTCTCTAGATCCTCATTTTACAAAAATATGAACATCATAAACACTATCAAATCATTTCCAAGATGCAGCAAGGTATTGAGAATTTAAAACTTCTCAAAGGCAATGGCAGAATTTGGGGCCTGGACATGTCTGCTGAGGAAAGCAAAAAGAGATAAAACTAGAACATATAGTCCTATAGAAGATATCTTTGAGATCCACTCAGCTTTGTAGGCAAGTCTTTAGTTTTACATCTAAGGAAGCAAAATACGTTTTGGAGAAGGGTTAGGTAAGTTCATGGCAAATACTTTCAGTAGTCAATAGGAGAAATATTTTGTGAGCCTTCACTTATATTTAAGTTGCTCCATCATGGTATAAATTTTCTTTCTTTCAAATTATTGGATTTTCCCTTTAAGGGATTTTAAAGGACTTATTAAATGCAGTTTGATTTGTATATATTCATGAACAAAAATGTGACCTTAAGTAATTTATATTAGCTCTGTCTGGTCAACAACTGGGACACATTGATTGCTATTCCCGGAGCCTCCATTTCATTATAAATAGTGCACTGGAACATATTTAAGTCGTATTGAATACAACATATGAATCCAAAATTGTAAGAAATGAATTTGCAATAGCCATTGCTGCGTTTTAACTTATATTCTGTAAATACGTTGTAAGTTATTTGTAAGGTAGTTGTATGTTTCTGTATACCATCTTAAGCAGGCTTATAAATATATTATTAACTCTTTATATGTTCTTGAGAGTCACCCCTTAAAATAAGCATCCCTGTGTCTAATATAGCATTTTTTGCTAAATGTAGATCTAGCCCCCAAAAAAGTATGAAATGACAAAACTATTGTTCTTTTTTTTTTAATTTAGAAAATATAAGAATGTGCAAACTGCTTGCATTTCTGGACAGAGACATTATAGGGAAACACTGCTTTAGGTCTCTTTAGCAAGAACTGATGGATCATCAAAATTCAGAAATTCCAAAACTTTGACAATGTATACACTCTATATTCTCATGCTTGGAAATGTAGATTGGTCCTTTTTCACACAACAGAATTACAACTAAGACTTAAATATTCCTAAATGTACCTGAATCTAAGGACATCCCTTCCCACTGTAGATTGCAGGTGTTCTTGTTCTCTTTGAGGCATATGTCTAAGGACAAAGTTGAAAATGTGTACCAGAAGCAAATTTAAAACTGAACATGGCAATATGTGTCTTCTCATTCACTCTATTTTCTGTGTAATCTCTTTTCAGACAGCAGATAAGAACTGATGGAGTCTTGATCTTTAAGGATCTTGAAAGCAATTAACACAGTAGTGGTTTTGTGGTAAACCTGCTATTTATGTAATAGGACTCTCCTTATACGATCATTGTGAGGCGTAGATGAGAATTTATAGACAATGCTGTTATCACAATGTTTATCAATCAAGAACCAAGCTAATAATTTTATTATACTTCTATTTTGTTTGTATTTGCCACAGCACCTAAAGAGTTAAGCTAATTATAGGCCCTTCATTCAAAGATCTGGCTTGAATAAATGTGGACAATAAGAAAATGTGTTTACTTTAGTAAAGTGTCCAAAAGTGCTTCCCAGGAACAACTAATGTTTGGATAGATGACAGAGTTTTGTTTCAGGTAAAGTCAGGAGAGCTTGTACATTTTGCAACCAATGGGCCTGTTTTTGAAATCCTCCCACTTTGTGCTACATTTTGCTTTGTGTGTGTTTTACTGATTAGACAATTGCATTCTACTCAACTTTGCCAATTCATAAGTTTTTCATAAATAAACAGATCTTGAGAACTCAAAAAAGAACGGCTTTCTGATCTTCTTTCAGTGAGTCCATTCTGAGCAGCAACTGCAAACTTGAGCTGGTCCCATCTTCATTCAATATCACTGCATAAACAGAAAGGCCCCAACATTCTTGCAAAGCTTTTAAGTCTGGCATTACATGGAGGAAAGCTGCTCAATCTACTGCTATTGCTTCTGCCACTGCAGTGGAATGTTGGAAATGGACAGACTCTCCTTCTGCAGTTAATGAGTGACCACTCTGGGTTTAGAGTTGTACCAAGAATGCAGCTTCTACTTGTATCCTGGCTTTCAAGTTTGCAACTATGAGCCATGCGGTGTAACATTAGAGCTGCTAACCTCATCTCAAACAAACAAACAAACAAACAAACAAAAAGACTCCCTGGAGCAACCCAGGAAAAGACCCCCAATGTGTGAATCTTTTCTGTCTGATCTTACTCTCTCTATATATATCATATTATTTAATCAACTTCATGAATTTGGCACTAAGTTAGCTTTATCAGAAATGCCAAAAATAAAAATGAAACCAGTGATACTATGAGAAATGCAAAATGGAAGCTTGGAAGCAATTTCATGAATTCTTGCTACAATCTTGTATGTGGAGCTCAGTCCTTGCTCTTCTAGGGATTTGAGTGTTTACAGGAATCTCTTTCACCTTGCTATCAGTCCTTAAGCCTCCATCATTATTTTTCACTTATGCATCTCTTCCCTGCAGTTCCCATTCTCACATTTTTGCCATGGGTGCTTCTAAGAAATGAGGAGTATGTCTTGCTCCTCATGTGCCTGTCAGGTAATGCCTTTCTTGTTATTATCAGAGGGAGGCCTCTGGGGAGTAGCATAATATACTTATTAATGAGCAGCCAAATAGTATTGTAAAGGGAAGCCAACTTCTTCAAAAATCCAGTTGTGCCCCCAAAGGGAAAGTATGAAGCAAAATTTTCAAGTTATCAACCTGTCTCCAGGTGTAAGGACACATGGAATTTTTTAGAATATAGTATCAGGGAAAACTTAAAAAATTAAAACATAAGACATTCATAGAATTGTGTTATTAAAAATAAATAAATGAAATAACTGGACAGGTAAATAATTTCCTCCAGGATTTCTGCCAGTATTAGAGTAAACAACTTTTTAAATTATTATTCCTTCTGTGAGACTAATGGTACTGCTACTTGCTCATATTTTGCAGGACATACAGTAGCTCTTTCACAACATAATATTTCCAGGCAAAGAAGTGGTTATAGTTTCATATAGCAAGATGTTTTCCTGGTTGAGGGATCAAGAGAGAAAACTCTCCTTAAAATTCATGAATGTATGTCATATATCCTAAGGGCAAAGCAAGGGTGAATGTTAATAGGGCCCAGTGATACAGAATTCCAAGCAAAAATTCCAGTTGAAGGTTAGATGCTATAAAGCATCATAATCTCCTCGCCTTCCATGCACACTTCGATTAAAGGCCTTTGCAATTGAATTGATGGAATGAGAGATGTAGGAGAGTGTATTAATCTATTTTCACACTAGTATAAAGGCATACCCAAGACTGGGTAATTTATAAATATAAGAGGTTTAATTGACTCACAGTTCCACATGGCTGGGGAGACCTCAGGAAATGTACAATCGTGGCAGAAGGTGAGAGAAAAGCAATGGCATGTCTCACATGGCAGCAGGCAAGAGAAAGAGTGAACGAGCAAAGGGGAAAGAGCCCCTTATAAAACCATTAGATATCCTGAGACCTCACTCACCATCACAAGAACAGCATGGGGAAAACCACCCCCATGATTGAATCAATCACCTCCCACCAGGTCCTGCTGTTGACATGTGGGGATTATGAGGATTACAGTCCGAGATGAGAGATGGGTGGGGACACAGCTGAACCATATCAGAGAGAAAGATAGGATGAGAGAGAAATTTCCACAGGTTTCCACCTGAGACTAGAAACTGGAGCAGGGAGGAGAGGAAAGAGGAGGAGAAGAGAGGGGAGGGGAGAGGGGGGAAAGGAAGAGTAAGTGGGGAAGGGAAGCAAGAACAAGGGAGGAGGAGAGGAGAGGGAAGGGAGGAGAGGCAATGAAGGGCCAGGTAGATCTTTCCACAAAGAAATTGCAGGAACATTTGAAATAGCTGAGCTTCAGGATAGGGCAACTTAGCAGTATGTAGGGAAAATCTGACCACCAAACAACTTTAGTGTGTTTAGTTATACTTCTAGCAGAAGAAAGGAATATATTTGGCAACTACTTCTTAATGAGGAAAGATATTTTCATCTGATCTACATATGGAGAATTGGAGAGCAGGATTCCCATAAACTATTTTGCTTTCTTTGATTATTCATGACAAGAAGAGAATGGAGAGAAAAATATCAGATTTTTGAGTCTTTTCTGTGATGCTACATAAGCCTTCTCTTTTTACATTACTTCTCTAAAGGAAAAAGAAGATCAAAATGCAAACAACAAGAGGGAAATGGAAGATCATTTTAAAGTGGCTGGAATATGAACTCACTTGCACCTTTGACTCAATATTGAATTTAACCCAGAAAACAACACTTGAGGATTTCTTTGATACAGAAAAACTCTTATTTATATTTCTTTTTTGTTGGTATTGCTTTAGTTAAGAAGGAAATAATATAGATTAAAAGACAAAAAATTAGCTTGACGAGAAACCTTGCATTCTCTGCCCTCTAAGGGCAGGACAAAAAGGAGTAGATCTAAAAAGCAGTAGATCAAATTTAATTTAGACATTTGAAGATCATAAAATCTGGACCTTAATCCAAATCAATGGGACCTTAATTCAATTTATAACTCTCACACTATCTCTGAGACAGTTTTCTCTTCTGCTAAATGGAGCTCATACTACGTAGTTTATAAGATTGCCGTAAGGAATAGGCATAATTATAAAAGGATTGATATATAGCTGACATGAATCAATCAAATTATATCTGTTATTATTGTCCACAAGTTTCTACCTGAGGAAGGCATAAAATATTAATGTGCCTACTCTCTGGCTATAAGTCAGGAATTTCCAAGAGCTCATCTATGCCCAACCAAGAAATAGTACTCCTGGATCTTTGTCACATTGTTAATATTAGGGAACATAAATATGAATTTGGAAAGGAATGTGTGGTACACAGCTAGGAGGAAACAGGTTAGGAAAGATGTAACCTCTTGCACACAAGTCTCAAGCCTCCAGAAAACTAGGGAAACACAATGTCTCATCTATTCCAAATATCTTAATGTAATTTTAATCTAACGTTGGTAATGCTGAGATTTAGCAGGGCTGAAGCTGCCTGTTATTTACAATTTAGAATCATACGCAACTGTAATGTTTTCTGTAGTTTCCACAGCCCACGTTATGAAAATCTTAGAATAAAATTGGATGCCAAAAATCTATGGAAAGTTTAAAAGTCTATTCAGGAGATGTAAACTTTTTAAAGGTCATTTGCAGTCCAAATGGCTCTTTGATTTCATGATTGCTCTTAAAAGTCGATGAGAGAATTTTGCCTTGCTCAATCTTTGCTTCCCATTCTGTAAAATGAAAATAACAATGACTCTCTTGCTCTTACTTCATTACAAAAACTTTAGTAAATTTTCTTTTTGCAATGAGGATTAAAGATGATATTAAAGTCATGAAAATAAACCACTTAGTTTTTCCACACCATAAATATATATACAGAAATTATGGTTTTGGAAATTAATAAAATGATTGTGACAGACTTAAGAGCAATTTGACACCTTTGATTTCTCCTTTCTATTTTGTTATTTCATGGGAATGTATATCTAAAAACTTATGAGCTTTTTGTGATGGTTCTAGATCCTCTTTAATTACAAAAGTGAAATAAATTGAGGAAGATGGGAAAGGGGAGGAAATCGGGATATATATATTGGACATATCCAATATAAACAAGGGTAGGTTAATGGGTCTAATAATGTTTAAGTGTATTTACAAAAAGATGTAGTCCATCCTGGCTAAGAAGCTGAAACCCCATCTCTACTAAAAATACAAAAAATTAGCCAGGCGTGGTGGCGGGCGCCTGTAGTCCCAGCTACTAGGGAGGCTGAGGCAGGAGAATGGCGTGAACCCAGAAGGCGGAGCTTGCAGTGAGCCGAGATCACGCCACTGGACTCCAGCCTGGGCGACAGAGAGAGACTCCATCATACACACACACACACACACACACACACACACACACACACACACACACA
>NC_045445.1:54659427-54663033 GCF_002776525.5 Piliocolobus tephrosceles
ACACACACACACACACACACACACACACACACACACACACACACACAGATCTAGTATAGTAATTTCATGGGCTCTGGTGTCAAGCAGTACTGGATTTGATTTCCAGCACTGAGACAATGAGTAACCATTCTGGCACACAGTAAACATTGAATAAATTGTAGCATTAAAAAAAAAAAATCTGTTTTTCACTTTTACCATTTATGGCAGACCGCTTGTTCAAACCAAAGCCAAGCCAAAGGTATTCTCAGATACAAACTAAATGCTGGTCAGCCTTTGGAAAAGAGTTCCCACACGGAAACAATAGTCAAATTTCACAGAAAATTGGAGGAGGAGGGAGACAAGTGAAATAACTCAGATCAGGTGACATTATCCAGTAGTTGTCCGCAAGTGGCAACAAAGAGAGAGGTTATAAGTGCCCGGCCACTGTAAGTCCATGGCCAGCATGGGCATTTCCTTGTTTGCAGAGCTGCCTTTTATCTCCTGGGTCTTTATGCATGGCTAGATTTCTTGCTGTTACTAGAAGTACTGGAGTGCTTTCAGTTAGTCTCTGAAGATATATTTTCCCCTTCTTAACAATCTTGAATGGAAATTACAACAAAATCTCACAAGAAAACTAGTTTTCATGAGTTTTCTAGCACCTGAAGGTTTGAAAAGTTGAGAAAAGGTTCCGATGAAACTCCATTTTTTTAGCTTTGCCCTTCACTAGAATTCCCTCAGCTCATCAAAGCCAGCTCAGACTAATACTCGAGTTTAACAAGCTGCAAGTGTAGCAGGCTCTTTGACTTTGCTAAAACTTGAAATATCAGTGGTGTGGATCAGCACTCTTTGTAATCAACCATTTTTCTGCATTGGCCCTTTGTTGCTCTATATCAGTTCTGCTGACCAGAATCTCCAAATACTGTCCAGCAGGTTATGCTGTATGCACTTTACAAGTCCAGGAGATGCCATTCACACAGACTGTAATGTAAATATTGACCCCCTGGAGTTGTGCAATAGGCCTGGCACTGCTGCTGATATTTACAGAGTCTATGTTTGGGACTGAAGATATTGTTGCAAATTTAAATTTGACCTCAATTTCTTATTAATATATTTAAAAAGGATATCTGTATTTAGAGTAAGACCTTTACATTATTAGTTTCAAAGAGATAAGGTGAAGCAAGGCTGGTTAGACAGCATGTTACTTTAATTCCTTCCTTAGGCATTAATTGCAGGAGTTTTTAAAATTATTGACTTGATTGTTGAAATATGAGCGTAGTAGTAAAGATACTGACATCCAGTTTACTTGGCATATGGACTATCTTGGTAGAATATTCTTAGTATACTTGGTGTGGCTTCCAGTTTGTTCACAGAAATAGTTTGATTAACCTGATTTGAATTGGATTGGTTTGGAGACAATGGTTGTTTAAAGCATGTCTCCCTGTGGACAAATCTCTTAAAAAAAAAACAAAAAACAAAAAAACCTTCCACAGATCCATCTGGTTGCATTACAGAAGTCCTTGAGGAATGGCATACTTGTCAACACTGACATATAGGCATGAAGGAGGAGCTAGTGTCAGACAGAAATCAACACACGGAGAAGTTAGAACAGAGAAACAGACGGAGGCTCCAGAAAAAAAGTAACAATTACAACATTACTAATGTAGTACATTCATTCATTATGTTTCACTGAGCACATGATATACATTAGATACCAAGGAAGAGGTTGACGAATGATGAAGAAATAAGTTTCAATCTTAGATCTAGTGAACATCACATAGTCATTAAGCGCACCAACTCTAGAGTCAGGTCACCTAATTTTTTTTTTTTATATACTAACTTTCGAATTTGTTTCTTTATTCCCATCTTCTTTAATTAAAGCACAAGATATCATACTCAATTTCCATTTGATCTTCCAAAAGAAAGGTACTGAATAATCCGTACCTGAATTTCCGTCATTCAGACTCAGGTCCACCGCTAAGCAGTAAAGGCCAAACGTCCTGTGCTGCCACCTCATGGCCGGCAGAAGGCAATGAAACCCATCGTTCCGGCCATGCAGGGCGCATGCGCGGTCTCCTTCCAGCGGCCTGCCGGGTCTCCACGGAAGACCTGAGTTTTCTTTACCGAGCGTGATGGAGGCGCCGCCATCCTGGCTTTCGTCCTGGGGCCTCCCGGGAGGTTCCGGGTGGGGTCGTTGAAGAGGCCGCTCTTTTTGCAAGGCCCAAGATGGCGGGCCCTGCGCAGACCCCGCTGTTCCGCGCCCTGAGGGCATCGGTATCCCGTTGGGGCCGGATGACCCCGCTGGGCCCGGATGCCCCCGCTGGGCCCGGAGCATCCTTGGCGCTGCCTTCGCAAAACCGTGCTGAGGCTGAGGTGGCGTGGGGGGTCCGGGCTCCGCGAGGAGCGGTGGCAGCGAGGGCTGGAGGACCCGGGCTCCGGATCTCCGGGGCGTCTGGCCTGGGTGGGACTGAGCCCATCCAGGGACTGGGACTCCCGGGTTCTGGTGCGGGTGGATCCTGGGCAGGCTCAGGACGAAGTCCTTCTCCTAACACCAAGGAGCACCCAGAGGCCGGCGGGAGCTCTATCCAGGTTCACCTCCTCCTCCTTCAGGTGTTTACTTTTCCTTTATTTCTGTAAAGCCAGAAATTGGCGCCATCCTTTACATCAGCGAATCGGGACTCCAACACCCATTACCTCAGGTTTATTGTTAATGCCATTAACGGTGTTGGTGGCATTATCACTAAGATCATCATTGTTGTTATTGTCATTCATGATTATTAGCAGGTGTGTTCATCATTTTGTCTCACTGTGCATTTTTTTTTTTTTTTTTTGGTGATTGGTTTTGTATGACGTTGAATTGAACTTCTTTTTTTTTTATTATACTTTTAAGTTCTAGGGTACATGTGCATAACGTGCAGGATTGTTACATATGTATACCTGTGCCATGTTGGTGTGCTGCACCCATCAACTCGTCAGCACCCATCAATTCATCATTTATATCAGGTATAACTCCCCAATGCAATCCCTCCCCCCTTCCCCCTCCCCATGATAGGCCCCAGTGTGTGATGTTCCCCTTCCGGAGTCCAAGTGAGCTCATTGTTCAGTTCCCACCTATGAGTGAGAACATGTGGTGTTTGGTTTTCTCTTCTTGTGATAGTTTGCTAAGAATGATGGTTTCCAGCTGCATCCATGTCCCTACAAAGGACACAAACTCATCCTTTTTTATGGCTGCATAGTATTCCATGGTGTATATGTGCCACATTTTCTTAATCCAGTCTGTCACTGATGGACATTTGGGTTGATTCCAAGTCTTTGCTATTGTGAATAGTGCCGCAAGAAACATACGTGTGCATGTGTCTTTGTAGTAGCATAATTTATAATCCTTTGGGTATATACCCAGTAGTGGGATGGCTGGGTCATATGGTACATCTAGTTCTAGATCCTTGAGGAATTGCCATACTGTTTTCCATAATGGTTGAACTAGTTTACAATCCCACCAACAGTGTAAAAGTGTTCCTATTTCTCCACATCCTCTCCAACACCTGTTGTTTCCTGATTTTTTAATGATTGCCATTCTAACTGGTGTGAGATGGTATCTCATTGTGGTTTTGATTTGCATTTCTCTGATGG
>NC_045445.1:54668033-54783250 GCF_002776525.5 Piliocolobus tephrosceles
TCTCCTGGTGTGCGGGTGTGCTTACAGCGCAGTATTGGGGTGGGAGTGACCCGATTTTCCAGGTGTTGTGTGTCTCAGTTCCCCTGGCTAGGAAAAGGGACTCCCTTCCCACTTGCGCTTCCCAGGTGAGGCGATGCCTCGCCCTGCTTCAGCTCTTGCTGGTCAGGCTTCAGCAGCTGACCAGCACCGATTGTCCGGCACTCCTGAGTGAGATGACCTCAGTACGTCAGTTGAAAATGCAGAAATCACCGGTCTTCTGTGTTGCTTGCGCTGGGAGATGGAGACTGGAGCTGTTCCTATTTGGCCATCTTGCTCCGCCCCCCGGGTCACCTAATTTTGAATCCACTACTTAGATGTATAATCTCGGCAACTTAAACTCTCTGAGCTTCAGTTTTCTTGACTACGAAATAAATGGAAATCATAAAAGTAATTGCCTTACAAGGTTGTCATTAAAGTTAGGTGTAGTAATCCATGTAATGTGCTAAGCCTGGTACATATCTTTCAATAAATATTATTACTATTATAGTATTAACAATAATTAAGAAGCAGTATAGCAAAGCAGTTAAGTGCATGAGATCTAAAGCTAGACAGATTTTGAATCTTGGCTCTACCAATTAATGCCGTGTGACCCTGGAAAAGTAAAATATCTCTGGCTTCTACAGTTTCCAGCTCAAGTCCCTATGATAATTAAATTGGATGATACATTCAAAGTACTTCACAAAGTGCCTTACCCATAGTATGCACTCACCAAATGTTAGCTGTCATTATTATTAGAGATTGTATAAATGTTTCCTTCTATAATGGATTGAACTGTGTCCCCCAAAGATATATGTCCTCTAATCAACTGTTCCCCTGTAGCTGCTCATGTGACCTTATTTGGAAATAGGGTCTCTGCAGATGTAATTAAGAATCTCAAGGTGAGAATCCTGAATTGAGAATAGGCCCTAAATCCAATGACTGATGTCCTTGTAAGAGAAATGAGAGAAAAGTTTGTTAATCAAAGACACAGGGAAGACAGCCACATGAAAAAGGAGGAAACTAAAGGTTTGCTATCACAAACCAAGCAATTCCAGGAATCAGCAGAAGTCAAAAATGTCAAGGAAGTTTTGTCCCCTAGATTCTTTAGGGGGAGTGCACCCCTACTGACACCCTAATTTCTGATTTGTGGTTTCCAGAAATATGAGAATAAATTTCTGGGTTTGTTATTGTTGTCATTGTGGCACCTCCAGAAACTAATAGACCTCCCATTACTTCATTTCCTACTGTTACAAAAAACTAACATTGCCTTCTATTTGGAGAAAGCTACATTTAGATAGTAGAAAGATGACAAACTTTTCATCACAATTTTGTATTTTTGAAGCCTGAACTTTTGCAGATATTCCACTTGCTTCCTGTTAAGGACATTTGAAAAGCTCCTCTGCTTTAGACAAATGTACCTAGGAATTTGTATTCATCTATTCACAAATATGTAATCTATTTAACACACATTTATTGAGTCGCTACTATGTGTTAGACATTGCACAAGAAGCAATGATGTATTTCTTATTATAAAGCAGATCACAGTCTAGCAGTTTGAGTGAGTGAGATTTTAGCAGTCAAACAGATAAGGATGCTAAGGACTTGGGAAATGTTTATCTTAGAATCTTTGCAGGGTTCCATAGGATCCTATGGATATTTTTAGAAAATACATATCACTGTGTCCCCTTGACAGACCTATTAGATGTTACCCAGGCGTCTGTATGTTTTTACAACATAGCACCAGTTATCGGACTAAGGTTTGGGAATTGCCAGTCTAGTCCAACTCCAGTCCCTATGCAGAAATGTGTCTATTTCTGTCAAGTGCTCTTTCACCTCTGTTTGAAGATTTCTAGTGACAGAATCTCACCATTTGTAAATCGCCTGGGTCCGTTATTAAGACAAAGTGCTGTATTAGAAAATTGTTCCATAATCTAGCTTCTATTCACTTGCCATGATTTTTCATTATGAAAAAACAATGAATAATCAGTCCCTAAACAGCGATATATAACATTTATAACCTGTTACTTTTCTGAACCAAGCTATATACACTTACCCCCGCCAACTGTTACTTATTTTGTATTTATTTCAAACTTTTCATATTCTTGGTCATTTTCCATAGTTTAAGGTCTAGTTTGCCTATATCCCCTTTCAAATTTGATCTCCATAATTAGTTGTGAGACTCTGTCAAATGAAGAATCCTGTGTGGTTGTACATAGAGTCTAGACTTATATTAATGAAGCCTGTTTGTAGCAGCTTGCTTTTGTTTTGTTTTGTTTTGTTTTATGGCAGTCACAGCATCCTGTTGGCTCACATGGAACCTAAAGTCGAATAAAACCTCCAAGTCTTTTTTCACAAACACTGTTTATAAGCCAAGACTCTGTTCATCTATTCTTTCTCAGCTGATTAATTAAACATTAAGAGCAGAACTTCAAATGTATTCCTATTATGTTCAATTTTATTGGTTTTGGGTCATCAGTTCAATCTGTAGTAGTGAAATTTTGGGATTGTAATTCAGTCCTTTGATGTATTTGCTTTTTAAAAGATTTTTTAAATCTGAAAACTTAATAAGGATTTTCTTATTAAGTTACATAAGGAGATGCATAGCATGAGATTAAGAGAGTGGCCTCTAGAGCTATATCTAGTTAAATCCAGCATCTGGGTACCAGTATAGATACTTATTATTTCCATAGTCTTTGAGAATTACTTAAACGTCTAAGTTCAGCTTTTTTATCTGTAAACTGAGGACAATAATATACTTGCTTCACAGTGTTACTATGTGAACTACATACATGTTATTAAATAAACAAAATGTTTGTAAAGAATTTAACATGATAAGCAGAAAAGTCATTTATTCATTGTTTTCAACAAACATTTATTGAATGGTACTTTTTAGTTATTGTTCTCAATATAAGAGATAGTAAGTATACATTATTGAATAAGGCAGACAAAGACTGTTTCAGAACTTAAATTCTGAGGTAGAAGAGCACGAATAAAGATATAAGCAGGACGGGCGCAGTGGCTCACGCCTGTAATCCTAGCCCTTGTGGGGGCCGAGGGGGGAGTGGATCACCTGAGGTCAGGAGTTGGAGACCAGCCTGGCCAACATGGTGAAACTCGGTCTCTACAGGTGCGTCCCAGCAACTTAGGAGGCTGAGGCAGGAGAATTGCTTGAATCAGGGAGGCAGAGGTTGCAGTTAGCCGAGAGTGTACCACTGCACTTCAGCCTGTATGACAGAGTGAGACTCTGTCTCAAAAAAAAAAGGTATAAGCAAATGAGCAAATGAAATAATTTCAGAAAGTAGCAAATTCTATAAAAAATAGGTAAAAGGGATAAAGGAGGATCAAGATGAGGAACATATTTAAAGAGTTATTATTTATGCTAAAATATGCATGAGAGGATGGAACCACCTATATCAACAAGTGAAAGAAAGGCGATCGAGGCAGAGAGAGCAGCAAATTAAAGTCTCTGAGAGAGGAACAGGATTGCAGTAGTCAAGGGACATAATGAAGACCAGTGTTCTTGAAATATTATAAACATGGAAAGGAGCAGTACATGATGTCAGATAGATAAGCAAGGGCTAGATCATTCAGAGCCTTTTATTATGTGGTAAGATTATGTGTTAGAATGCAATGGGAAGCTACTAGAAGGTTTACATTACTGTTAAAGATCACTCTGATTGCTGTGTGGAAAATAGATCATAGATAGCAAGAGCAGAATCACCAAGACCAGTTAGGATGAAAGTTCAGCAGACAGTGACTTGGACTAGGGTGGTAGCAATGTAAATTGAGAAATAGGTAGAATCAAAATTAAGTTTTGGAATGATATTTGACAGAATTTGCTAATAGATTGAATGTGAGACAGGAAAAAAAGAGAGGAAACAAGGATGACTACTTTGTGTTTAATAAGTGTTATATAGTATTATTATCTGCAGATATACCTTGTTTTATTTTGCTTTATTATGCTTCAAAGATACTGCTTTTTTTTTTTTTTTTTTTTTTTTTTTTACAAATTAAAGGTATGTGGCAATCCTGTGTTGAGTAAGTCTATTAGTGTCACTTTTTTTAAACAGCACATTCTCACTTCATATTTCTGTCATATTTTGGTAATTCTCACAATCTTTTAAACTTTTTGTTATTACTGTATTTGTTATGGTGATTTGTGATCTGTGATCTTTGATGTCATTAATGTCATTGTTTTGGAGTGCCATGCAGTATGCCCATATAAGATGGCCAACTTAATAGACAAATGTTGTGTGTGTTATACTTGCTCCACTAACCAGTCATTTCCCCACCTCTCTTTCCCTCCTTGGATCTCCCTATTCCCTTTGGCACAACAACACTGAAATGGGGCCAATCAATAACCCTACAATGCCCTCTAAGTGTTCAAGTGAAGGAAAAGTCACACATCTGTCTCTTTAAATCAAAATCTACAGATGATTTGGCTTAGTGTGGAAGGCAAGTCAAAAGCTGAGATAGGACAAATCTAGGCTTCTTGTGCCAAACAGCAAGCCAAGTTATCAATTCAAGGGAAAAGTTTGTAGAGGAAATTGTGTGTTCCAATGAACACACAAATGACATGAAAGCAATACAGCCTTACAGAAAGTTTAAGTGGTCTGGATAGAAGATCAAACCGGTCACAATATTACCTTAAGCCAAAGCCTAATGCTTTGAAAGGCTCTAATGCTCTTCAATTCTATGAAGACAGAGAGAGGTGAATAAGCTTCAGAAGAAAAGTTTGAAGCTAGCAGAGGTGGTTCATGAGATTTCAGAAAAGAAATCGTCTTGATAACATAAAAGCATGAGGTAAAGCAGTAAGGACTGAGGTAGAAGCTACAAGTTATTTAGAAGATCTAGCTAAGATAACTGATGAAGGTGGCTACATTACATGACTGATTTTTAATGTAGACAAAACAGCCTCTATTGAAAGAAGGTTCCATCTAGAAAGAAGTCAATGCCTGACTTCAAAGGACAGGGTATCTTGTTAAAGATCAATGCAGCTGGTAGCTTTATGTTGAAGCCAATGATCATTGACTGTTCTGTAAATCCTAGGGTTACTAAGAATTATATTAAATCTACTCTGCCTGTGCTCAATAAATGGGATAAAAAGCCTGGATGATACTACATTTGTTTACAGCATGGTTTAATGAATATTTGAAGCCCACTGTTGAAACTTACTGCTGAGAAAAAAAGATTCCTTCCAAAATATTACTGCTCATTGACAACGCACTTGGTCACTCAAGACCCATGATGGAGAGGTACAAGGAGATTCATGTTATTTTCCTGCTTACTAACACAACTTCCATTCTACAGCCCAAGGATCAAGAAATAATTTTGAGTTTCATGTCTTATTATTTAAGAAATACATTTCATAAGGCTATAGCTGCCATAGATAGTGATTCTTCTGCTGGATCTGGGCAAAGTACATTGAAAACCTTCCAGAAAGGACTCACCATTCTAGATGCCATTAAGAACATGCATGTTTCAGGGGAGGATGTCAAAATATTAGCGTTAATAAGAGTTCAGAAAAAAGTTTGTTCCAATACTTATGGATAACTTAGAGGAATCTGAATATGTGACTGAATTGCTGCAATCTCATGATGAAACTTGAATGAATGAGAAGTTCCTTCTTATGGATAAACAAAGTTATTTTTTCAGATGGAATATTCTACTGGTGAATTTTGTTAAAACAGTAACAAAGGATTTAGAATATGACCTAACTTAGTTGATACAGCACTGGCATAGTTTGAGAGGACTGATTCCAATTTTGAAAGAAATTCTACTGTGAATATGTTATCAAACAGTATCACATGCTACAGAGAAATCTTTCATAAAAGGAAGAGTCAATTGATGCGGATAGCATCATTGTTGCCTTACTTTTTCAATATTTAATTTAAGTCCAGTGGTGCATGTGCAGGTTTGTTATATAGGTAAACTTGTGTTATGGGGGTTTGTTATACAGATTATTTCATCACCCACGTATTCAGCCTAGTTATTAGTTATTCTTCCTGATCTCTCTTCTCCCATCCTCCATACTTCGATAGGTCCCCGTATGTGTTGTTTTCCTCTATGTGGCCATGTGTTCTCATTATTTAGCTTCCACATACAATCGAGAACATGCAGTATTTTGTTCTCTGCACATGCGTTAGTTTGCTAAGGATAATGGCCTATAGCTCCATCTGTGTCCCTGCAAAGGACATAGTCTCATTTATTTTGATGGCTACATAGTATTCCATAGTGTGTATGAACCACGTTTTCTTTATTCAGTCTGTCATTGATGGGCGTTTTGGTGGATTCCATGTCTTTGCATGGTGAACACTGTTGGAATGAACATATACGTGCATGTTTCTTTATAATAGATTGATTTATATTCCTTTTGGTATATACTCAGTAATGATATTTCCTGGGTTGAATGATATTTCTGCTTTTAGGTCTTTGAGGAATCGAGGAATCGCCACCCTGTCTTCCACAATGGTTGAACTAATTTACACTCCCACTAACAGGGTATAAGTGTTCCTTTTTCTCTGAAACCTTACCAGCATCTGTTATTTTTTTGACTTTTTAATAGTAGCCATTCTGACTGATGTGAGATGGTATCTCATTGTGGCTTTGATTTGCATTTCTGTAATGATCAGTGATATTAAGCTTTTTTTCATATATGATTTGTTGGTCGAATGTATGTTTTCTTTTGAAAACTGTCTGTTTGTGTCCTTTGCCTACTTTTTTATGGGGTTTTTGTTTGTGAATTTTGTTAAGTTCCTTATAGATGCTGGATATTAAACCTTTGCTGGATACATAGTGTGCAAAATTTTTCTCCTAATCTGTAGGTTTTCTGTTTACTCTGTTAAGTTTCCTTTGCTGTGTAGAGCTCTTTAGTTTAATTGGATTCCATTTGTCAAGTTTTGCTTTTATTGCAATTACTTTTGGCATCTTTGTCATGAAATCTTTATTCCTGTGTCTGGAATGATATTGCCTAAGTTATCTTCCAGGGTTTTATACTTGTGAGTTTTACACTTAAGTCTTTAATCCATCTTGAGTTAATTTTTGTATATGGTATAAGGAAGGGGTCCTGGTTTCAATCTTCTGCATATGGCGAACTGGTAATCCCAGCACCATCTATTGAATAGAGAATCCTTTCCCCATTGCTTGCTTTTGTCAACTTTTTTGAAGATCTGAGGGATGTAGCTGTGCAGCATTATTTCTGGGTTCTCTATTCTGTTCCATTGATCTATGTGTCTTTGTACCAGTAGCATGCTGTTTTGATTACTGTAGCCGTGTAGTACAGTTTGAAGTTGAGTGGCATGAAGCCTCCAGGTTTGTTCTTTTAGCTTAAGATAGCCTTGCCTATTTGGGCTCTTTTTGGTTTCATTTAATTTTAAAATAGTTTGTTCTAATTCTGTGAAGCATCTCAATGGACGTGTAATAGGAATAGCATTGAATGTACAAATTGCTTTGGACAGTATGGTCATTTTTACAATATTGATTCTTCCTATCCATGAAAACGAAATGTTTTTCCATTTGTGTCAACTCTGATTTTTTTAGCATTATTTTTAGTTCTCCTTGTAGATACTTTTCACCTCAATTAGCTGAATTCCTAGGCACTTTATTCTTTTTGTGGCAACTGTGAATGGGAGTTTGTACCCGATTTGGCTTGTGGTTTGACTGTTTTTGATGTATAGGAATGCTAGTGATTTTTGCACATTGATTTTGTGTCCTGACATTTTGCTGAGGTTTTTTATAGGCTTAAAAAGCTTTTGAGCTGAGACGATGGGGCTTTCTAGATATAGGATTATGTCATCTGCAAACAGGGATAGCTTGCCTTCCTCTCTCCCTATTTGGATGCCTTTATTTCTTTGTCTTGCATAATTGCACTGACCAGAACTTGCAACACTATGTTGAATAGGATTGGTGAAAGTGAGGATACTTGTCTTTTCCCAGCTCTCAAGGGAAATGCCTCCAGCTTTTGTCTATTCAGTATTATATTAGCTATGGGTTTGTCATAGATGGCTCTTATTATTTTGAGGTATGTTCCTTCAACACCTAGTTTATTCATAGTTTTTAACATAAATGTGTGTCAAATTCTATTGATAGCCTTTTCTGCATCACTGAGATAATATGTGATTTTGTCTTTAGTTCTGTTTATGTGATGAATCACACTTACTGATTTGCATATGTTGAACCAACCTCATATTCCAGAAATAAATCCTATATGATCATGGTGTATAGTCTTTTTGATATGTTGTGCAATTAGGCAATTTTTGCATCAGTATTCATTAAAGATACTGGCCTGAGGTTTTCTTTTTTGTTTTATCTTTGCCAGATTTTGTTTAGTCTTGGGAAGATACATCTGCCAGGAATTAATCCATTTCTTCTAGATTTTCTAGTTTATGTGCATAGAGTGCTTCATAGTATTCTCTGATGGTTGTTTGTATTTCTGTGCGTTCAGTGGTAATATCAACCTTGTCATTTCTGGTTGTGTGTGTTTGAATCTTCTCTCTTTTCTTCTTTATTAGTCTAGCTAGAGGTCTCACTATTTTGTTTTTGTTTTTGTTTTGTTTTGTTTTTCAAAAACATAGCTCCTGGATTTGTTGATCTTTTGAATTTTTTTCTTTTGTGTGTCTCAGTCTCCTTCAGTTCAGCTCTGATTTTGGTTATTTATTGTCTTCTGATAGCTTTGGGATTGGTTCTTGGTTCTCTGGTTCTTTCGGTTGTGATGGTAGGTTGTTAACTGGAGATCTTCCCAACTTTTTTGTGTGGGCATTTTGTGCTATAATGTTTCCTCTTAACACTGCTTTAGCTGTGTCCCAGAAATTCTGGTATCTTGCTCCTTTTTCTCATTAGTTTCAAAGAACTTGATTCCTGCCTTAATTTTATTATTTATTCAAAAGTCATTCAGGTGCAGGTTATTCAAATGGCATGTAATTGTATGGTTTTGAGTGAATTCCTTAATCTTCATTTCTAATTTGATTGCAGTGTGGTTTGAAAGACTATTTTGGCTCTTTTACATTTGCTGAGGAGTGTTTTATTTCCGATTATGTGATTGATTTTAAAGTATGTGCCATGTGGCAATGAAAAAAATGTATATTTTGTTGTTTTGGGATGCAGAGTTCTCTAGATATCTATCAGGTCCATTTGATCCAGTGATAAGTTCAGGTCCTGAATATCTTTGTTAATTTACTGTCTCAATGGTATGTCTAATATTATCACTGGGGTGTTAAAGTCTCTGTCTATGATTGTGTGGGAGTCTAAGTCTCTTTGAAGGTCTCTAAGAACTTGCTTTATGAATCTGAGTGCTCCTGTGTTGGGTACATATATATTTACAATAGTTAGATCTTCTTGTTGAACTTTTTTCCATTAGGTAATGCCCTCCTTTGTCTTTTCTGATCTCTGTTGGTTTAAAGTTTGTTTTATCAGAAACTGGGATTGCAACCCCTGCTTTTTTCTGTTTTCCATTTGCTTGGTACATTTTTCTCCATTCCTTTCTTTTGAGCCTATGTGAGTCATTGCATGTGAAATGGGTCTCTTGAAGACAGTATACATAATGGGTCTTGCTTCTTTATCGAGTTTGCCACTCTGTGTCTTTTAATTGGGGCATTTGGCTTATTTACATTCAAAGTTAGTATTGATATCTGTGAATTTGATCATCTCACTATGATGTTAGCTGGTTGATACGGTTTGGCTGTGCCCCCACCCAAATCTCAACCTGAATCATATCTCTCAGAATTCCCATGTGTTGTGGGAGTAACGCAGGGGGAGGCAATTAAATCATGGGGGCCAATCTTTCCTGTGCTATTCTCATGATTTTGAACAAGTCTCATGAACTCTGATGGTTTTATCAGGGGTTTACACCTTTTGCTTCTTCCTCATATTCTCTTGCCACTTCCATGTAAGAAGTGCCTTTTGCCTCCTGCCATGATTCTGAGGCCTCCACAGTCATGTAGAACTGTAAGTCCAATTAAACCTCTTTTTCTTCCCAGTCTCAGGTATGTCTTTTGACAGCAGCATAAAAATGGACTAATACAGCAAATGGGTACCAGGAGTGGGGTGTTGCTGAAAAGACACCCCAAAATGTGGAAGCAACTTTGGAACTGGGTAACACGTAGAGGTTTGAACAGTTTGGAGGGCTCAAAAGAAGACAGGAAAATGGGAGAGAGTTTGGAACTTCCTAGAGATTTGTTGTATGGCTTTGACGAAAATGCTGATAGTGATATGAACAGTAAGGTCCAGGAAGAGACTGGCGGCATTTTGCTTCTGCCCTAGAGATTTGTGGAACTTTCAACTTAAGAGAGATGATTTAGGGTATCTGGTAGAAAAAAATTTCTAAGCAGTAGAACATTCAAGAGGTGACTTGGGTGCTGTTAAAAGAGTTCAGTTTTAAAAAGGAAACAGAGCACAAAAGTTTGGAAAACTTAAAGCCTGACAATGTAATAGAAAAGAAAAACCCATTTTCTAGGGAGAAATTCAAGCTGACTGCAGAAATTTGCATAAGTAGCAAGGAGCCTGATGTTAATCCCCAAGACCATGGGAAAAATGTCTCTAGGCCATGTCAGAGACCTTCATAGCAGCCCTTCCCATCACAGGCCTGGAGGCCAAAGAGGAAAAAGTGATTCTGTGTGCCAGGACCAGGGTCTCCATGCTATGTGCAGCCTAGGAACTTAGTGCCTGGTGTCCTAGCTGCTCCAGCCATGGCTGACAGGGGCCAATGTACAGCTCAGACTGTGGCTTCAGAGAGTGGAAGCCCCAAGCCTCGGCAGCTTCCACATGGTGCTCAGCCTATGAGTGCACTGAAGTCAAGAATTGAGGTTTGGGAACCTCTACCTAGATTTTAGAAGATGTATGAAAACTCCTAAATGCCCAGGCAACAGTTTGCTGCAAGGGTAGGGCCCTCATGGAGAACCTCTGTTAAAGCAGTGCAGAAGGGAAATGTGGGGTTGGAGCCCCCACACAGGTCCCTACTGGGGCACTGCCTAGTGGAGCTGTGAGAAGAGTGCCACCATCCTCCAGACCCCAGAATGGTAGATCCACTGACAGCTTGAACCACATGCCTGGAAAAGCTGTAGACACAATGCCATCCCGTGAAATCAGCCAGGAGGGAGAGTGTACCCTGCAAAGTCACAGAGGCAGAGCTGCCCAAGACCATAAGAACCCACCTTTTGCATCAGTGCAACCTAGATCTGAGACCTGGAGTCAAAGGAGATCATTTTGGAGCTTTGAAATTTGACTGCCCCACTGGATTTCAGACTTGCGTGGACCCTGTAACCCCTTTGTTCTGGCCAATTTATCCCATTTGGAATGGCTGTATTTACCCAATACCTGTGCCCCCATTGTATCTAGGAAGTATCTAGCTTGCTTTTGATTTTATAGGCTCATAGGTGGAAAGGACTTGTCTTGTGTCAGATGAGACTTTGTACTGTGGAATTTTGTGTTAGTGCTGAAATGAGTTAAGACTTTGGGGGACTGTTGGGAAGGCATAATTGGTTTTGAAATGTGAGGACATGAGACTTGGAGGGGCCTGGGGTGGAATGATATGGTTTGGTTGTGCCCCCACCCAAATCTCAGCTTGAATTGTATCTGCCCGAATTCCCACGTGTTGTGATAGGGACCCAGGGGAGGTAACTGAATCATGGGTGCCAGTCTTTCTCGTGCTATTCTCTTGATAGTGAATAAGTCTCACGAGATTTGATGGGTTTATAAGGGATTTCCACTTTTGCTTTTTCCTCATTTTTTCTGTCTGCTGCCATGTAAGAAGTGCCTTTTGCCTCCTGCCTTGATTCTGAAGCCTCCCCAGCCATGTAGAACTGTAAGTCCAATTAAACCTCTCTTTCTTCCCCGTCTTGGGTTTGTCTTTGTCAGCAGTGTGAAAATGAGCTAATACACTGGTTATTTTGCAGAACTGTTTAAGTGGTTGCTTTAAAGTGTCACTGGTCTGTGTACTTCAGTGTGTTTTTATAGTTGGTATAGTTGGTAATGGTCTTCCCCCCTCCCCCATATTTAGTGCTTCTTTCAGGAACTCTTGCAAGACAGGTCTGGTGGTAACAGTTTCCCTCAGCATTTGTTTGTCTGAAAAAGATCTTATTTCTCCCTCACTTATGAAGCTTATTTTGAGTGAATATAAACTTTTGGGTCAGAATTTCTTTTTTTAAGAATATTGGATATTGGTTCCCACTCTCTTCTGGTTTGTACGGTCTCAGTTGATAGGTCCGCTATCAGTCTGATGAGCTTCTCTTTGTGGATGACTTGTCCTTTCTCTCTAGCGACCTTTATCATTTTTTCTTTCATTTCTACCTTGAAGAATCTGATGATTATATGATTTTGGGATGATCTTTCTGTGAAGTGTCTTACTTGGGTTCTCTTCATTTTCTGAATTTGAATGTTAACTTCTCTAGCTAGGTTGGGGAAGTTCTCATGGATGATATCCTGAAATATGTTTTCAAAGTGTATTCTATTCTCCTCATCTGTTTCAGGGACACTAATGAGTTTTAGATACAGTCTCTCTTTACATAATCCCATATTTGGAGATTTTATTCATCCCTTTTTATTCTTTTTTTCTCTTATTTTCTCTCTGTCTTATTTCACAAAGCCAGTATTCGAGTTCTGAGATTCTTTCTTCTGCTTGTTCTATTCTGCTATTAATATTTGTGATCGCATTATAAAATTGGTGTAGTGTGTTTTTCAGCTCTATTGGGTCAATTATGGTCTTTTCTATACTCTCTATTTTGTCTATCAGCTCCTTCATTGTGTCATCATGATTTTTAACTTTCTTGCCTTGGGTTTCAGCATACTCTCATAGCTCGTTATCTTCATTTCTATCCATATTCTGAATTCTATTTCTGTCATTTCAGCATCTCATCCCAGTTCAGAACCTTTGCTGGAAAGATGATACTGTCATTTGGAGGAAGGAAGGCACTCTCACTTTTTGAATTTTCAGCATTCTTGCACTGATTATTTCTCATCTTTGCGGCTTATCTACCTACAATCTTTGAGGCTCCTGACCTTTGGATGGGTTTTCTGGTTTTCTTTGATCCTATTTGATGACTTTGGGGATGTGATTATGGTATAAGGTCGATTCAGCTGACCGGATTTGTTTTTGGGAGATTTTAGTGGACCAACACTCGGCTCCCAACTCCTGGACTGCATCCTCTAACTCTTGGGGACTTGTATTGGGCTCCAACATTTTTCTCTGGCTCCTCGAGGTTTAGAACCCACTACACTATGTGCACCAAAGTGCAGCAGCTGTGGCAGAGTGCTAGCAGGTGCTGGGGTTCCTGCTACCTATGGGCACACACCACAGTGGTGGAGGCATTGCCTTATTTTTACAGATCGCCACAGCCTCCTCAGCCTTCAACAACCACCACACTGATCTGTCAGCAGCCATTAACATGAAGGCAAAAACTTTCACCAGCAAAAAGATTAGGACTCATTGAAAGCTCAGATAATAATTAGCAATTTTTAGCAAAAAAGTAAATAAAACTATTTTTAAATTAAGGTATGTAGTTTTAAACATAATGCTATTATACATTTAATGGACTACAGTATGGTATAAATATAACTTTTATACACACTAGGAAAAATGTGTCTGATTTACTGTCTTGAAATATTCACTTAGTTGGGGTGATCTAGAACTGAATCTGCAATATTTTCAAGATATGCTTGCATATTTTTATCTAAATAATGGATAGAAATATTTGGGATATGAGGTTAAAGACTTTTGTATATGTTGATAAACATTTTAATCAAGACCCATTAGGATGAAGCATTTTCTTCTTCTTTGAGGGTTTTTAATTATTACAAACGAGTCCAGTTTCCTAATAGAACTGTTGTATCATAGGCCACTGTGGGTTTTGTTCTAGGACAGTGTTTCCAAATATAGGTGTGCGAATTAGTGCTGGTTCAAAGTAAGATTATCACCAGTCTATGATTATAACTTTAAAAAGTTAATAAGGAACTTATACAGAGAGAGAGAAAGATAGAGAGTCGACTCATGTCTTGAATATAAGGTGCTAGGTTCTGTTCTAAGAACTTTATATATTAATTTCTTTACTCCTCATAACACATGGCACTGTCTCTTTTCTCCTTATACAGATAAATCTGAAGAGACTAAGTTAGATAACCTGCAAAATATACATAAAGTGTATACATGTGGCTGTAAGTTTGCTACATGTCCTTTCTTGTAACAGTTCATTTATTCTGTGTCTAAGTTTTTCCTGCTTCTTAGATTTTTAATTGCGTTTTAAGTTTGTAAATGATTGTAGTAATAGATGATGAATATAAACTAACATTCTAAGATTGTGTGAAATCAAAAACTCTGGGTATAACTGCTTGAGAAATGTATCCCTGTCTACAGCTTCCCTGAGATTTGGGGCTTCAGGCCTTAAGTGCTACTTCGCATTAAGAAGCTTTTAAAACACAAAGCTGCTCTGTGAGCCTTCTGGTTGTTCACTCATGAAATGAGAGGCAGGTCAGTGTGCCTTTTTGGATGACACACTGGATTTCCATCTAAGCTTCCAATTCAATTTGCACTTTAATTACAATTGAACAGCCGCTGTAATTTGAATTTAGTATTATCATTTGTAACTTCACTCAGTGGCAGCAGAGGTTGTTCCAGAGACACGGGGAAGGGAGTGACCATGGCCAGGGCCTTTCCCACGCCCACAGCATAGTGTTAGCAGCAGGAACTGAGCAAAGCATACCTATGCTAATCTTCTGGCTGCGGGCCAGGCTCAGATTGAAACATTGAACTACTTGCAATCTTGCAAGCATAGTGGGGCTGCAGAGACAACTTGCCTTTTGCAAACCATGAAGTCTTCCTTCCCTTTGGATATGGTTTCCTGAACTTTGTCACATTTTAAGTCGACCTCACTCTGATCTGACTTTTTATCCTGGTCATATATTGCTGTCTTTTTTTTTCCCCCTTTCCTAATGGAGTAGCTGCTGCTATATGTACCGCAGGATAATAGCTATTATTTATACAGCAATTTTCATCTTCAGTGTGCATTACAAATACTAACACATTAATCCTCAGGAGAGAAGTATTATATAATGCCTCAAGCAAACATCCATCCCTTTTATTTCCAAATGAATTGAGTAGGTTCATGAAATATAATCAATGGATCATCAGTATTAGTTGGAATGTTGTTATAAAATGATCCAGTAGCACCAGAGTTAATGAGTGATGGTCACAGGTTCAGCTTGGAGTGTATTACTAGAGTCCCCATAGGGGAGGCACTTGCAAACCAATCTTCTGCTTTCTGGTCTCAGAGGACTACCCTTAATAATGACTGACATTTCTTCACAGCTTCTAAATGGGTCCAGCTGGCACTATGCAGGGTTTTCAGGTATAGTGGATTGTCTTACTTTACTCCATCTGTCAATGCTTCCTGAGAGGGCTTATTTTACTATGAAAATATTTTTACAAAACCAGCAGCAAAGTATTATCGTTATCCTTGTATCACTCCCTCCAGGTCTTACTCCTTTCTGTCTCACTCGCCACTGTTCACTTGTATTACACTCTCTCCGCCCAAGCACACACACTAAGAGTTTCAGGATTTGAAAGAAATAAAGTACCAAGTACAATAGCTTTTCATCTTATCCTGAACATCTCCATGGGTATTTTTTAAGCGGCCCATTGTTATACAGAAAATTCCCTAATTGCATTGTCTCTTTCACTTTATTGTTGTGAGGTGAGAAGAAGCTATTGTACCAGAGTTTAAGGGAAGGTGGAAATGGTTGAAAGTGAGAGCAAATCTGCAACACACAATTACATAAAATCTGAATTAACTTAACTCTTTTGTTGATGCTGATGGTTAACCATAACATGACTTAGATAATTATACTTGAAATACCTCACCTGACTTACCTTTCTGATTAGCAAATATTTCACCTCTTGGCAATCCGTTGTACCATACAGGAGAAGAATTTGAAAGGAGCTTCCATTTTGAGCTTAAAACCTCTTTTTCTGTTTAAGAAAATTCCAAGCCTTAAGCACTTAACTTCACAATATGCAGTAGCCACTCTAGACAGCCAAATTGTTTATTTAATTTTTAATTACACTATGATGCTACCTAAAATGTGCATTACTATTTCATTATTATTTTTATATAAATCCTGTGTTCTTGAAAGCAATAAGAATGAACTTGCAGTAATCACAAGATATGATACCAAATATTAATATCATAATTTATAATGTAAAAATAAACAAAAGAGATCGCAAGTTTTGGAATTGTGGGTATTATTTTTGCATAGAGGAAATATGAAATAATAATGGAAAACAGAAAGTTTTTAATAATTTCATTTAATGCCCTAAAAATGTCCTTTCTATTTAAGGATGGAAAAGGATATAAAACCAACAGAGAATTAATTTTAAATGAACTAAAAAAAGAGTAGACAACTGTACTCAACCCCTTCAGAAAATCAGCCCCACTATTTTGTGGGTCAATAGTTTCAAGATTTACTCTCTAGATAACTTTTCATTGAGTAAAACGTACAAAACTAGCAGTTTTAGATTTGGAGGTCCCCTGTTTTTGTTGGTGGACTTTGCTTTCAGGCTCCATTTTTATTTTATTTTATCTTATTTTATTTATTGTTTTTATTTCAATAGCTGTAGAGGTACAAGTGGTTTTTGGTTACAGGGATGAGTTGTATAGTGGTCAAGTCTGAAATTTTAGTGCAGCTGCCACCCTAGTAGTGTACATTGTACCCAATAGGCAGTTTTTCATCCCTTTTTTCTCTTTTACCCTCCTTGCTTTTGAGTCTCCAATGTCCGTTATACTGCTCTGCATAACCTTGTATATCCATAGCTTAGTTACCACTTACAAGTGAGAACATGCAGTATTTGGTTTTCAGTTCTTGAGTTACTTCACTTAGAATAATGGCCTCCAGCGTCATCCAAGTTGCTGCAGAAGACATTGTTTTGTTCTTTTTATGGCTGAGTAGTATTACTCGCTATACCACATTTTCTGTGTCCATTCATTCCTTGATGGGAACTTAGGTTGATTCCCTATCTTTCCAATTGTGAATTGTGCTGTGATAAACATACGCATGAAGGTGTCCTTTTGATATAGTGACTTTTTCCCCACCTTTGGGTAGATACCTAGTAGTGGGATTGCTGAATCAAATGGTAGATGTAGTTTTAGTTCTTCAAGAAATTTCCATAATGTTTTCCATAGAGAGGGTAATAATTTACATTCTCACTAGAAGTATATAAGTGTTCCTTTTAATGACATCCTTGCCAATATCTATTGTTTTTTGAATTTCATAATGGCCATTCTGGCAGGGGTAAGGTGGTATCTCATGTGGTTTTAATGTGCATTTCCCTTATGATAAGTGACATTGAGTATTTTTTCATATTTCTTGGCCATTTGCATATCTTCTTTTGAGAAATGACTGTTCATGTCTTTTGCCCACGTGTTAATGAGATAATTTGATATTTTTTCGTGCTGATTTGAGTTCCCTGTAGAATCTAGAAATAAGTCTTTTGTCCAATGCATAATTTGCAAATTTATTTTCCCATATAGTAGGTTGTCTATTTACTAATGATTATTTCTCTTGATGCACAGAAGGCTTTAAGTTCAATTAGGTCTCATTTACTTCCGTTTTTGTTACATTTACTTTTGGAGACTTAATCATAAATTCTTTGCCTTCGCCAATGTCCGGAATATTTTTTTTTCCTAGGTTTTCTTCTAGAATTTTTATGATTTCAGGTCTTTGATATAAGTCTTTAATCCATCTTGAGTTAATTTTTTATATGGTGAGAGACAGGAATCCAGTTTCATTCTTCTGCATTTGACTAGCCAGTTATCACAGAACCACTTATTGAATTGAACCTTTCCCCAATTTATGTTTTTGCATGTTTTATCAAAGATCGCTTGGTTATAAGTATTGGTCTTCATTTCTGAGTTCTAATAGAACAGCTGTTCTGTTGGTCTATGTATCTACTTTTATGTGAGTAGCACACTGTTTAGGTTACTACAATCTTTCAATATAATTCAAAGTCAGATAATGTGATACCTCCAGATTTATTATTTTTGTTTAGGATTGCTTTGGCTCTTCAGGCTCTTTAATTGTTCCATATGAATGTTTGGATTTTGTTTTCTAATTCTGTGAAAAATTATGTTGTTATTTTGGCAAGAATTGCACTGAATCTTTAGATTGCTTTGGACAGTATGGTCATGTTAATGATACTAATTCTTATAATCCATGACCACAGGATATGTTTCCATTTGTTTGTGTCATCTATGATTTCTTTCAGCAGTGTTTTGTAGTTCTCCTTGTAGAGTACTTTTACCTCCTTGGTTAAATATATTCCTAGGTATTTTATTTGTTTATTGTAGCAAATATAAAAGGGATTGAGTTCTTCATTTAATTCTCAGCTTGATTGTTGGTGCATAGAAATGCTACTTATTTGTGTACATTGGTTTTGTAACCTGAGACTTTACTGAATTCATTTATCTGATCTAGGAGTCTTTTGGAGGAGTCTTTTTGGGTTTTCTAGGTATCAGATTATATCACTGGCAAACAGAGATAGTGTGACATCCTCTTTTCCAATTTGGATGCCCCTTATTTCTTTTTCTTTCCTGATTGCTCTGGTTAGGTCTTCCAGTACTACGTTGAAGTGAAATGGTGAAGGTGGGGATCCTTGTCCTGTTCCAGTTCTTAAGGGGAATGCTTTTTAACTTTTCCTGCTTCAGTTTAATGTCAACTGAGGATTTGTCATATAAGGCTTTTATTGTTTTGAGGTATGTTTCTTCAATGCCCAGTTTGTTGAGGGTTTTTATCATAAAGCGATGCCGGATTTTATCTAATTATATGTCTGCGTCTATTGAGATAATAATATGGTTTTTGTTTCTAATTCTGTTTCTGTGATGAATCACATTTATTAACTCACATATGTTGAACCATCCCTGAATCCCTGGAATGAAACCCACTTGATCGTAGTGAATTATTATAAATTATTTCATGTGCTGTTGGATTCAGTTTGCCCATATTTTGTTGAGGATTTTTGCATCTGTATTCATCAGGGATATTGGTCTGTAGTTTTCTTCTTTGTTATGTCCTTTCTTGCCTTTGGTATTACTGTGATACTGGCTTTGCAGAATGAGTTAGGGAGGATTCCTGCCTTCTCAATCTTTTGGAATAGTTTCAGTAGAATTGGAACCAGTTCTTCATTGAAATTATGGTAGAATTCAATTTTTGCTGTATTACAGAGGTTCTGATAACTTGTCACTGTTATTCATTTTGAAAAAATTTTGAATTTCTATCTTGGTTTCATTTTTAACCCAAAAGTCAGTCATATTCAGATTGTTTAATTTCCATGTAATTGTATAGGCTTGAGGGTTTATTTTGGAATGGATTTCTAGTTGTATTCTACTGTGTTCTGAGACGATACTTGATATGATTTTGATTTTTTAAATTTATTGAGACTTGCTTTGTGCCTTATCATATGGCCTATCTTGTAGAATGTTTCATGTGCTGAAAAAAAGTATATTCTGCAGTTTTTGGTTGGAATGTACTGTAAATATCTGTTAGGCACATTTGTTCTAGAGTAAAGTTTAAGTCTCAGGTTTCTTTGTTAGCTTTCTGCCTCAATAATCTGTCTAGTGCTGTCTAATGTTGATGTCCCCCACTATTATTGTGTTGCTGTCTTTCTCTTTTCCTAGGTCTAGTAGTAGTTGCTTTATGAATCTGAGAGCTCTGGAGTTAGGTTAATATACATTTAGGGTTGTTACATTTTCTTGTTGAATTGATTCAGACTCCATTTTTAATTAAATCACATTATCTGGTATGTCAGTCCTTCAGTGAGAAAATGATGCTGATACAGTGAAAATAAAACCGTTGGATAAGCTGCAGAATAAAATATTGTAAACATAAAGAAATGTTGGAACTCTGATTAAGGAAAGTTTGTCTGAAATTCTCTTTCATTTCTTTTCATCACAAATACAAACCAACTGACACTGTGTCATGCAGTGTTTCCAAGTATTATTTATAAGCCAAATATTTGATAAGTTTTTTTATATCCACCAAGAGATATCCTAGAGAAAGCAAGCCTGGGAACAACAATTGAGTTGTTCTAGTGCATAGCAAAACAGAATTTTTATGGCCCAATTCAAAGAGATTGAGCTCCACAGGCTTCAAAAGGACTTCAAGAGAGTACGCACTACTGTGCGAGAGTTCATTACAAAAGTTTACATTTGGACTGTATGAAGAATTCTAGGAAAGACAAAAGACATGTTTTATTTTACCTATGAAATAATTTTGCTTCAAATTGTTTGCTTTGCATCTGTAAGAAAACAGCTAATTCAACCATGCCTCTGCGCAAATATTATCCTATTATGATACTAACTCTACTTATGCATTAATCTGAGTAATACTGTAGTTTGAGGGAAGAGGGAATTTGGAGACGGGGGTTTGCAAGCAAATTTAAATACCTGTGTGAGATAAGATGTCAGTTAATATCTTAATTTTAACCTCAACAATCACTAATCTTTAGTGATATGGTGTCCACTCATTTAGCATTTCTAATGGCAGCAGGTAATATATTCTCCTGACAGAAATACATTTTTTGAGGCAATTTAATGTCAATTTGCCTATGAAAGCTGTCTCAATAGTGAAAAAACCTTGTGTACTGCAGCAGAGACTCTTCTTGATCATTTTTCGTGTTTACTTTGCTGTGTATTTTTGAATAAATTAAATGTGCATAGCTTTCAATAAATTTTATGTAATATAGATTTTTAACCAATTTAAGTAATAAGCATGTATTTATTGGAATATGTTTGGCAAGTCAAGAACTGTGTTAGGTCATAACAAGATGCAAAAAAAGCAAACCTCTGGTAAAAAAGTTGGTATACTCATAAAACAATCAGAGACAAATGAAATGTTACAGTACGCAGTGCAAAACTACTAATTTTAAAAAAGGAAATGGGTTTAGAGAAGGGTGAGGTAAACACCAGACTAGATAGCTGGGGAACTTTCATGGAAGCACTGGGGCATGAAGTTTGAAGTCAACTTTGAGAGTGGGTTTGTCATTTCACTATATATATGTATTTCAAAACATTGTGTTGTAGACCTTAAATATATATTTTTAACTTATTTTCTTCCCCTTTTTATTTTACATTCAGGAAGTACGTGTGCAGTCTTGTTTCATGAGTAAATTGAGTGTTACTGGGTTTTGCTGTACAAATGCTTTTATAACTGATGTAATGAACATAATACCCAATAGGTAGCTTTTCAAACCTCACCCCCCTTCCATCCTCTACTCTCAAGTAAGCCCTGGTGTCTATTATTCCCCTCTTTATATCCATGCATACTTAAAATTTAGCTCCTACTGGTAAGTGAGAATATACAGTATTTGGTTATCTATTCCTGCATTAATTTCCTTGGGATAATGACCTCCAGCTGCATCCATGGTGTTGCAAATAATCTGGTTTCAATCTTTTTTATGGATGTGTAATGTATTCCATAGAGTGTATGTACCACATTTTCTTAATCCACTCCTCCATTTTTAGGCATCTAGGTTGATTATCTGTCTTTGCTATTGCAAGTAGTGTTGTGATGAATATATGTGTGCATGGATCACTGTGATAGAAAGACTTATATTCATTTGGATATATACCCAGTAATTGAATTGCTGGGTCAAATGGTAGTTCTGTTTTAAGTTTTCTGATAAATTTCCAAACTGCTCTCCACAATGGCTGAACTAATTTACATTCCCACCGGCAAAGTACAAACATTCCTGTTGCAGGAAGTCAGGGACCCCGAATGGAGGGACTGGCTGAAGTCGTGGCAGAACATAAATTGTGAAGATTTCATGGACATTTATTAGTTCCCCAAATTAATACTTTTATAATTTCTTATGCCTGTCTTTACTGCAGTCTCTGAACATAAATTGTGAAGATTTCATGGACACTTATCACTTCCCCAATCAATACCCTTGTGATTTCCTATGCCTGTCTTTACTTTAATCTCTTAATCCCATCATCTTCGTAAGCTGAGGACCCTGTGATGGTTGCATTAACTGTACAAATTGTTTGTAGAGCATATGTGTTTGAACAATATGAAATCTGGGCACCTTGAAAAAAGAACAGGATAACAGCAATATTCAGGGAACAAGGGCGATAAGACTTGAAACTCTGACTGCCAGTGAGCCGGACAGAGCAGAGCCCTATTTCTCTTCTTTCAAAAGCAAATAGGAGAAATATTGCTGAATTCTTTTTCTCAGCAAGGAACATACCTGAGAAAGAGAATGTGCCCCTGAAGGTAGGCCTATGAATGGCCCCCGTGGGGGTGGCCATCTTTTACGGTTGAAGCCAAAGGGATGAAATAAGTCCCGGTCTCCTGTAGCACTCCCAGGATTATTACAATGAGGAAATTCCACCTAATAAATTTTGGTCAGACAGCTCTCAAACCCTGTCTCCTGATAAGATGTTATCAATTACAATGCATGCCTGAAACTTCATTAGTAATTTTAATTTCGCCCCATCCTGTGGTCCTGTGATCTCGCCCTGCCTCCATTTGCTTTGTGATATTTTATTACCTTTGAAGTATGTGATCTCTGTGACCCACACCCTATTTGTGCACTCCCTCCCCTTTTGAAAATCACTAATGAAAACTTGCTGGTTTTACGGCTCAGGGAGCATTATGGAACCTGTCGACATGTGATGTCTCCCCCGGACACCCAGCTTTAAAATTTCTGTCTCTTATACTCTTTCCCTTTATTTCTCAGACTAGCTGAGATGCTTAGGGAACTAGAAAGGAACCCACGTTAAATATCGGAGGTGGGGTTTCCCCCAATACATTCCTTTTCCTCTGCAACCTTGCCAACATCTGTTATTTTTTGACTTTTTAACTAATAGCCATTCTTACTGGTGTGAGGCTGTATGTCATTATGGTTTTGATTTGAATTTCTCTAATAATTAGTGATGTTGCACACTTTCCTTATGTTTGTTGGCCACATGTATGTCTCCTTTTGAGAAGTGTCTGTTCATGTCCTTTGCCCATTTTTTAATGAGGTTGTTGTTCTTTGCTTGTTCTTTGTAGACTCTGGATATTAGACCTTCATTGGATGCCTCAAATGCAAATATTTCCTCCCATTCTGTAGGTCGTCTGTTTACTCTCTTGGTGGTTTATCTTGCTATGCAGAAGCTCTTTAATTTAATTAGGTCCCAATTGTCAATTTTTGATTTTGTTGCAATTGCTTTTGGAGTCTTTGTCATGAAATCTTTGCTCACACATATGTCCAGAGTGGTAGTGCCTAGGTTTTCTTCTAGAATTTTTATAGTTTCAGGTCTTGCATTTCAGTATTTAATCCATCTTGACTTGATTTTTGTATATGGTGAAAGAAAGCAGTCCAGTTTCAATCATCTGCATATGGCTAGCCAATTATCTCAGCACAATTTATTGAATAGGGAATCCTTTCCCCATTGTTTGCTATTGTCAACTTTGTCAAAGATCAGATGGCCACAGGTGTGTGGATTTATTTCAGGGTTATCTAATCAGTTCCATTGGTTTATGTGCTTGTTTTAGTACCAGTATCATGCTGTTTTGGTTACTGTAGCCTTATAGTCTAGTTTGAAGTTGAGTAATGTGATGTATCTGGCTTTGTTCTTTTGCTGAGGATTGCTTTGGTTATTTGGGCTTCTTTTTAATTCCGTAGCAATTTTAGAGTGTTTTTTTCCAATCCTGTGAGAAAAAATTATGTTGATATTTTGATAGGAATAGCATTGAATCTATAAATTGCTTTGGGCAGTATGGCCATTTTAACAATACTGATTTATCCTAACTGTGAACATAGAATGTTTTTCCATTTGTTTGTGTAGTGTTTAATTTTTACAGTAATGTTTTATAATTATTATTATACAAATTGTTCCCCTCCCTGATTAACTGTATTCCTAGGTATTTCATAATTTTTGTGGCTATTGTCAATGGGATTGCATTCTGAATTTGGCTCAGCTCAGGCGTTATTGGTGTATAGAGATGCTACTCATGCTTGTACATTGATTTTTTTTTATCCTGAAACTTTACTTAAGTTGAAACTTTACTTAAGTTGTTTATCAGTTCTATAAGCCTTGGGGCAGAAACTATGGGGTTTTCTAGGTATAGAACCATATCATCTATAAGGAGAAGTAGTTCAGCTTCCTCTCTTTCTATTTCGATGTCTTTTATTTCTTTCTCTTGCCTGATTTATCTGGTTTGGTCTTCCTTCCAGTACTATGTTGAATAGGAGTGATGAGTGTAGGCATCCTTGTCTTGTTCTGATTCCCAAAGGGAGTGTTTCCAGCTTTTGCTTGTTCAGTATGATGTTGGCTGTGGGTTTTTCATAGATGGCTTTTATTATTTTGATGCATATTCCTTCAATGCTTAGTTTGTTCAGGGTTTTTAACACAAAGGGATGCTGAATTTTATTGAAAATTTCCTACATCCATTGAGATGATCATGAGGTTTTTGTTTTTAGCTCTGTTTATGTGATGAATTACACATATTGACTTGTGTCTGTTCAACCTACCTTGCATCCCAGGAATAAAGCCTACTTGATAATGGTAGATTAGCTTTTTGATGTGCTTCTGGATTTGGTTTGCTAGTATTTTGCTGAGGGTTTTTGCATTTACATTAGTCAGGAATGTTGGCATGAAGTTTTCTTTTTATGTTGTGTCTCTGCCAGGTTTTGGTATTAAACTGATGCTTCTCTCACAGGAGGAGATAAGGAGGAGTCTCTCCTCCTCAATTCTTTTGGGATACTTTCAGTAGGATTGGTACTAGCTCTTCTTTATACATCTAGTAGAATTTGGCTATAAAACTGTCTGTCCCAGGACATTTCCTGGTTGGTAGGATTTTTGTTTCTAATTCAGTTTCAAACTTGTTATTGGTCTGTACAGGTATTCCATTTCTTCCTGATTCAATGTCAAGAGATTTTATATTTCCAGAAATTTATCCATTTCTTCTGGGGTTTCCAGTTTGTGTGCATAGAGGTGTTTTTAATAGTCTACATGGGATTTTTGTATTTCTGTGGGATTGGAGGTAAAGTCACCTTTGTAATATTTTATTGTCTTTATTTGGATCTTTTCTTTTTTTATTATTCTAGTTGTCTCTCTATCAATGTTATTTTATCCTTTTAAAGAATCCAAGCTTGGTTTCATTGGTTAGTTGTATGGATTCTCACGTGCCAGTTTTATTCAGTTCATCTCTGATTTTGGTTATTTATTTTCTTCTGCTAGCTTTTGGGTTAGTTTGCTCTTGTTTTTCTGGTGCCAGTAGGCATGATGTTAGATTGTCAGTTTGAGAACTTTCTTTTTAATGGATGTGTTTAGCACTATAAGCTTTCCCCTTAACACTGCTTTAGCTGTGTCCCAGATATTCTGGTATGCTGTATCTTTGTTTTCCTTAGTTTCAAAAAATTTCTCAAAAAAGTTCTTGATTTTGGCATTAATTTCATTCTTTACTCAAAAGTCATTCAGGAGTAGGTTATTTAATTTTAATGCAATTGTATGGTTTTGAGAGGTTTTCTTGGTATTGCTTTGTATTTTTATTGCACTGTGGTCCAAGACTGTGGTTGATATGATTTTGGTTTTCTTAAATTTGTTGAGAATTGCTCTATTGCCCAACATGTGGTTGATATTAGTGTATGTGCCCTGTGCAGATGAGACAAATATATATCCTGATGTTTTGAGATGGAGTGTTCTGTAGATATCTGCTAGGTCCACTATTATTGTGTGGTTATGTAAGTCCCTTTGTAGGTCCCTAAAAACTGTCTTTATGAATCTAGGTGCTCCAGCATTAGGTGCATATATATTTAGGATAATTAAGTCTTTTTCTTGAATTAAACCCTTTATCATTATGTAGTACCCCTCTTTGTCCTTTTTTACCATTGTTGGTTTAGTCTATTTTGTCTAAAATTAGAATAGCAATGCTACCTTTTTTTTTGTTTGTTTGTTTCCATTTGCTTGGTAGATTTTTCTTCATCACTTTACTTTGATCCTATTGGTGTCATTGCAAGTGAGATGGATCTCTTGAATACAGCATACAGTTGGGTCTTGCTTCTTTATCCAACTTGCCACTCTGTGACTTTTCATTAGGGTGTTTAGCCCATTTATATGCAAGGTTAATAGTGACATGTGAGGATTTGGTCCTATCATTATGTTTTTAGCTAGTTGCTATGTAGACCTAATTGTACAGTTGTTTTATATTGCCCATGGGCTATGTGCTTAAGTGTATTTCTGTGATGGCAGGTAACAGTCTTTTACCTCCATGCTTATCACTCCCTTAAGTGAATCCCTTACCTCACTCTCTTATAAGGCAGGTCTGGTGGTAATGAATCCCCTTAGCATTTGCTTACCTGTAAAAGGTTTTATTTCACCTTCACATAAGAAGCTTAGTTTGACTGAATATTATTAAAATTATTGGTTAGAATATTATTTCTTTCAAAGTGCTGAATATGGACCCCAAATCTTTTCTGACTTGTAAGATTTATACTAAAAGTCCACTGTTAGTCTGATGGGGTTCCCGTCATAGCTGACTTGTCCCTTCTCTCTAACTGCCTTTAATATTTGTTTTTTTGTTTTAGATTGACCTTGTGTAATTTGGCCAGTATGTTTGTTAGAGGTGGTTGTCTTGTGTAGTGTCTCACTAAGGTTGTCTGAATTTTCTGAATTTGCATGTTAACCTCTCTAGTGAGATTGGGGAAATTTTTCTGGACAAAATTCTCAAATATGTTTTCCTAGTTGTTTGATCTCTCTCTCTCTCTCTCTCTCTCTCTCATTCTCTCATTCTGGGATGCCAATGAATCCTGGGTTTGTTCTCTAATATAATTTTATATTTCTCGGAGGGTTTATTCATTTTTTTCTTTATTTTTTCTCACTAAGTTGATTTGAAGAACTGGTCTTCGAGCTCTGAGATTCTTTAATTATCTTGGTTATTTTGCTGTTAATACTTCTTATCATATTATGAAATTCCTGTAGTATCTTAGCTCTAGATCAGTTTTGTTTTTTCTTAAAATGGCTAGTTCATCTTTCAGCTTTTGTATCATTTTATTGGATTCCCTAGATTTCTTGGATTGGGTTTTAGCTTTCTCCTGGATCTAGATGATCTTCACTGCCATCCAGATTCTGAGTTCTCTTCCTGTCATTTCAGCCATTTCAATCTGGTTAAAACCACTACTGGGGAGCTAGTGTAGTCATCTGGAGGCAGGAAGACATTCTACCTTTTAGAGTTGCCAGAGTTCTTGCACTGGTTGTTTGTCATCTGTGTGGGCTGATGTTCCTTTAATCTTTGAAGTTGTTATACTTTGGATGGGGCTTTTTGCTTTTATTTTCTTTAATGCCCTTGAGGGTTTAACAGTGGTATGAGATGGGTTTAGTAAATTGGCTTAATTTCTGGATGATTTCAGGGGGCCAAGGCTTAGCTTAGCACTCCTGGGCTGCATGCTCTAACCGTGGAGGGCTGGGACAAGGCCTGTGGTTTCTTCCTCTGGCTTCTTGAGTTTAAGCACCTGCTGTGCTTGAGGGGCCAAACTGTTCCCAGTCTGGTAGTAACAACATTCGAATGGGGGATGCAGGCAAAAGCACTTTGACAGGGTAGTGGAGTGACAAGGCATGGTGGGTTCAGTGCATATTTGTACACCAACAAAACTGTGGAAGGAGTCTGTGGTGAGTGCACACTAGCAGTGGAGGGCTGCAGGTGAGTATGCACCAGAAGAGGCATACCTACAGAAGTTCTCTGTTAGGTGGGGTCTGCTGGCAAATGAGCTATGGGGGTAGCCACTGGCACTTGACTCACTTCAGGAGCAGAGGCTTGCTGCAAGCTTATGCAGCCAGGCAGGGATCCTGGGATAGACCAGGAGACCAGGAAGTGTTCAGATCAGCATGGCTCCATCTCATAGGCAAGAGAGCCCTGCTCTGTCAAGGTCGAGCAGCAAAGTCTAAAGCCATTTAGAGGAATATGGCAAGCTTTGGGGGATGGGTACTCATGACTGTGCTCCACTGTAACTCTTCCAAATGAACCCCTCTGAACTGCATGCAGGCTGGAGATCTGTCTCTGCCAACTCTCCAGGAAGTTCTCTTTGCCTGCTCAAATGTCCATGGCAGTTATGGAGTCTTCTGTAGCTGTAATTCTAGAGGTCCATGGTGAGAATATGCCACTCCCTGCCTATTTTACTCACCCTTTCCCCAGGAGCCACTCAGGGCCAGGAATAATCCTGGTGCTCAACAACCCTCTGCAGAGTTCCCAGTTTATTCCCCTTTCACCTCAGGTACTCCATCCTCCCTCTGTCCACTCTCAATGCCTCTTTTCAAATATCTGTTCAGAGTGTGCTAGTCTTATTTATGGTTTGTCTGTTGGTGGGAGAAGCTCTTCCTGTCTGTGTCTAGTCTGTCATTTTGTGATCTATATTTTTAAATTTTAAATATAAATAAAAATATTTTCACAAAAATATAGTGGGTTTGGTTTAGATGGGAAGAAATTAACTGAGAATATTCAAGGTAAGAGAAATAGCATACAAAATACATGGAAAGTAGACTAAATGCCAGGAAATAGTAGAAAATAATTTGGTAGAGAATGATCAGATTATTTAGTGCCTAGCAAACATGCCAGAAACTTTTGATTTGAATTGGAAGGCAAGAGGCAGATACTGTAATTTTATTTTACTATTAATTAAATGCAAAAAAGTGCAATGCAATGTGTAGTCTGTAGAATGATAAAAATCAAGAAGGTCCAAGTTCCCTGTTTCAGCTTAAGAAACTGAAGAATACCAGTAATTTAGTGTCCCTTTATTTTTTTCTTTTATTGATACATGACATTTTACATATTTTTGGGATACCTGTGAGTATTTATTACATGCATAAAATGTATTATGATCAAATCAGGGTATTTGGAATATCCATCACCTTGAGTATCATTTCCACATGTTGGCAACATTTCAAATCTTCTATCTACTTTGAAATACACAATATATTCTTGCTAACTGTAGTGACTCTACTCTACTACTAAACATCACAACTTATTTATTCTAACTGTATGCTTTTACACATTTACCAAACTCTTTTCATCCCCCTGCCATCCACACTCGCTTCCTAGCCTCTAGTATCTGTCATTCGAATCTCTATCTCCAGTTTCATTTTTCTTTATATGGTTTTCCAGTTTTCCCAGCATCATTTATTAAAGTGGGTACCTTCTATTTCTTTCTCTTTCACTAATGCATGTTATTGACAGGCTTGTCAAAGATCAATTGGTTGTAAATATGTGGCATTACTTCTGGGTTCTCTATTCTGTTCCATTGATCTATGTGTCTTTTTTGTACCAATCCTATGCTGTTTTGGTTACTGTAGCCTTATTTTATATTTGGAAGTCAGATAGTGTGATGCCTCTAGCTTTGTTCTTTTTTCTCAGGATTGCGTTGACTATTCTGAATTATTTTTATATTATGAAAAACTTAGGATTCTGTTTCTAATTCTACAAAAATGACACTGGTATTTTAATAGGAATTGCAGTAAATCTGTAGATTGCTTTCAGCATTATGGTTATTTTAATAATGTTAATTCTTTGAATTCATGAGCATGGGGTGTCTTTCCATTTCTTTGTGTCATCTTCAAATTTTGTCCTTGGCATTTTGTAGTTTTCCTTGTTGAAATCTTTCTCCTCCTTGGTTAACTTTATCCTTAAATATTTCACTTTTTGTTGCATTGTAAATGGAGCTGTCTTCTTGATTATTTTTTTTTTTCTGGTTATTTCAACATTGGTGTGAAAAAATGCTACTAATTTTTGCATGTGAATTTTGTAATTTGCAATTTAACTAAATTTATCCGTGTTACAAATGTTTTAGTACAGGTTTTTGGTTATTCTAAACATAAGATCATATCATCTGCAATGAGGGACAGTTTAACTTACTGTTTCTCTATTGGATGCCTTTTATTTCTTTCTCTTGCCAGTTTTTATTTTGTTTGTTTGTTTGTTTGTTTCCTAGAACTTCCAGTACTATGTTGAATAGTAGTGGTAAAAGTGGGCATCCTTGTTTTGTTCTAGTTTTAGAAGAAAGGCTCTCATGTTTTCCCCACTCAGTGTGATGTTTGCTGTGGATTTGTCATCTGTTGCCTTTATTATTTTGAAGTAGTTTCCCTCTATGCCTAGTTTGTTGAAAGTTTTTTTTTTTTTTTTTGAGACGGAGTCTCGCTGTGTCACCCAGGCTGGAGTGCAGTGGCCGGATCTCAGCTCACTGCAAGCTCCGCCTCCCAGGTTTTACGCCATTCTCATGCCTCAGCCTCTCCAGTAGCTGGGACTACAGGCGCCCGCCACCTCGCACGGCTAGTTTTTTGTATTTTTTAGTAGAGACGGGGTTTCACCGTGTTAGCCAGGATGGTCTCGATCTCCTGACCTCGGGATCCGCCCGTCTCGGCCTCCCAAAGTGCTGGGATTACAGGCTTGAGCCACTGCGCCTGGCCTGTTGAGAGTTTTTATCACGAAGTGATGTTGAATGTTATCGAATGCTTTTTCTGTGTCTATTTAAATGATGATACAGTTTTTGAGCTTCATTCTCTTGATGTGATGTATCACATTCATTGATTTTTGCATGTTGAACCACCTTTGCACTGCTGGTAAAAATTCCACTTGAGGTCGGGCGCGGTGGCTCAAGTCTGTAATCCCAGCACTTTGGGAGGCCAAGACGGGTGGATCACGAGGTCAGGAGATCGAGACCATCCTGGCTAACCCGGTGAAATCCCGTCTCTACTAAAAAATACAAAAAACTAGTAGGGCGAGGTGGCAGGCGCCTGTAGTCCCAGCTACTTGGGAGGCTGAGGCAGGAGACTAGTGTAAACCCGGGAGGCAGAGCTTGCAGTGAGCTGAGATCCGGCCACTGCACTCCAGCCTGAGCGACAGAGCGAGACTCCGTCTCAAAACAAAAACAAAAAACAAACAAACAAAAAATCCCACTTGATCATAATGTATTATCTTTTTGATTTGTTGTTGGATTCAGCTTTCTAGTACTTTGCTAAAGATTTTTGCATCGATGTTCATCAGAAATATTGGCCTGTAGTTTGTTGTTGTGTACTTCTCTAGTTTCGGTATAATGATAATGCTTGCATTTTAGAATGAGTTAGGAAGAATTACTTCCTCCTCAATTTTTTTTGGAATAGTTTCAGGAGGATTACTATTATTTCTTCCTTACATGTTTGGTAAAATGTGGCAGTGAATTCAACTGATCCTGAACTTTTCTTTGTTGGAAGACATTATATTATTGATTCAATCTCGCTACTCATTATTTGTTTGTTCAGGTTTTTTATTTCTCCTGATTCAATCCTGGTACGTTGTGTGCATCAAGAAAATTATCCATTTCCTCTAGGTTTTCCAGTTAGTGGGCAGGTAATTGTTCATAATCATGTCTAATAATCTTTTGTATTTCTGTGGTATCTGTTGAAATATTGCCTTTTCTATTTTTGATTTTGTTTATTTTGGCCTTCTCTCTTCTCATTTAGTCTAGCTAGCAGTTTATCAATTTTGTTTGTCTTTTTGAAAAAAATAATTTTTTGTTTCATTGATCCTTTTTATTTTTATTTCTTGTTTTATTTAGTTCTGCTCTGATTTTTATTATTTCTTGTATTATGCTAATTTGGATTTGGTTTATTCCTGCTTTTCTAGTTCCTTGAGGTGCATCATTTGTACTTTTTTGATGTATCAGTTTATTGTTATAACCTTCCCTGTTAGCACAGCTTATGCTATATCTCATACTTTTTGGTATATCTTGTTTCCATTTTTATTTGTTTCAATACTTTTTTTGATTTCTGTCTTAATTTCTTCATTGAGCCAATGGCTGTTTAGGAGCGTGTTTTTTAATTTGCATGTACTTGGAGTTTCCAACATTTCTCTCAGTATTTATTTCTAGTTTTATTTTAGTGTGGTCTGAGACTATACTTGACGTGATTTTGATTTTTAAAAATTTGTGCAGACTTTTTTTGTGGCTTAACATATCATCTATTCTGAAGAATGTTCCACGTGCTGGTTAGAAGAATATGTATTCTGTTGTTGGTTCATATTTTTTGTAAATGTCTGCTAGGTCTGTTTGGTCTAAAGTTCTGTTTAAATACAATATTTCTTTGCTGAATATCTGTGTAGATAATCTGTCTAATGCTGAAGGTGGCACAGTGTCGAAGTCTCTTCTATTATAGTATTAGAGTCCATCTCTCTTATTTAGTCTAGTACTATTTGCTTCATGAATTTAGGTGTTCCAGGATTAGGCACATATATATTTAGATTTGTTGCACCCTCTTGTTGAATTGATACCTTTATCACTACATAATGTTTTTCTTTGTCCTTTTTTTTTTTTTTTTTTTACTGTTGTTGACTTAAATTCTGTCTTATCTGATATATGTATAGCTAATCCTACTCACTTTTGGTTTCTGTTTGCATGAAATGTCATTTTCCATCCCTTTACTTTGAGTCTATATGTGTCTTTACAGGTAAAGTGCATTTCTGGTAGGCAGCATGTAGTTGCATCATGTCCTATTATACATTCAGTCTATATCTTAAGTGGAGAAAAGTTAATTCATTTATATTCAAGGTTATTATTAATATGCGAGGTTTCATTTAGGTCATATTGTTGATTATTTTCTGGTTGTTGTGTATGTACTTTGTAACTTTCTTTTTCTCATTGTTTATCACTGTGATTTGGTGGTTGTCTGTAATAGTACCCTTTCGGTCTTCCCTTGTACCTATTTGTATTTTTTCTTTACCAGTTAGCTTTATAGTTTAGTTTTACATGTACTTATGGTGGTAAATGCTGTTCTGCTTCCAGATTTAGGATATCCTTGGGCATTTCTTGTTGGACCAATCTAATGGTGATGCATTCTCTCAGTATTTGTTTGTCTGGGAAAGATTGTATTTCTCCTTCATTTATGAAAGACAATTTTTCTGGATGTAGTATCCTTAACTGGCAGGTTTTTTTTGTTTGTTGTTTGTTTGTTTTTCACTTAGAATACATCATCTCATTTTCTCCTTGCCTGTAAATTTTCTGCAAGTTTTCTGCTGAGAAGTCCACATTTAGCCTAATCGGGGTTCCTTTATAGGTGACTAGTTGTTTTTCTCTTGCTGTTTTTAAAATTCTATTTTGTCTTTGACTTTAGACAGTTTGAATATGATTTGCCATAAAGAATTCTTTTTTTCATTGTATCTGTTTGGAATATCTGAGTTTCTCATTTCTGGATATCTGAATTACATGCTAGACTTGGGAAGTTTTATTTATTATTTTGTTGTATAGGTTTTCTAAATCTTTTGTTCTCTTTTTGCCTGCTAAGATAGAGATAATTTGAATATTTTATCACTTTATTGTGTCTCATATGCCTCCAAGGTTTGCTCATTCTTTTTAGTGTTTTAAAATTTATTTTCACCTGACTTGGTTATTTCAAAAGACCTATATTTAAGTTTTGAGAATTTTTTTCTTCTGCTTGATCTGGTCTATGCTTAAAGCTTTCAAATACATTATGTATTCCATTCAATAAATTCTTCATTTCCAAAATTTTTATTTGGTTCTTTTTTATGAGATATATATGTGTATGTGTGTGTGTGTCAAATAGAGATCTCTATTGGTAATTTGTTTATTTATATGCAGAATTGTTTTTCTTATTTCTTTTTATTATTTTTCACAATTTTCTTGTATGTTACTTAGCTCCTTTAACAGCAATAGCTTGAATTACTTTTCCAGAATTTCATAAATTTCTTTTTGATTAGAATCTGTTGATGAAGAATTATTTTGTTGCTTTGGGTATATTCCATTTTCTCTCTTTTTTGGATATTTTCTATGTCCTTACATTGATATCTGCACATCTGTTGTGATTGTCACTTCTTCCAAGTTTTTCAATTTGCTTTCATAAGGAAGGATTTTTTTTTTTTGTTCTCAAGATGTATCTATGGTGTTAGTTGGGTTGCGCACTTTGGGTTTGATTCTAGGTTCATGCAGTAGTGCAGTATTTGTGTGATTCATTTGGCTCTAAACAGTGTCAGTAGCATCTGTAATTTCCTTGGCGACTTAAGGTGCAGATATTAGTGGAGGCTGAAGTGAAGTTTTTCTGGAGACTAGGATACCAGGTGGGCAAGTCTTCAGGTCCCAGTGGTAACTACAGTGGGCCGAGCATGCCTATTCTTGGGCCCCAGGGAGTCATTATGCTGGCAGTAAGTTCAGTTGGTCCAGGCAGGCAGATTCTTGGGCCTCCAGGTGGCTTGATTGCATACCAGTATTGGCAACAGTAGGCCAGGTGATTGAGTGTGTTATCAGGCCCCTGGGCAGACAGTGTGGTGTGGGTAATGGCAACAGCAGTGTCAAGGTGAACCTCTGAGTTTAGAACTGTGCTTAATGGTATTGGTGGTGGCTGCAATGGGCTATATGGGCCAATCTCCAGGTCCATAGGTGTAATATGAAGGTAGGTGCCAGTTGTGTTGGTAATTGGTGGGTGAGTAGGCCCAGCCTCAGTTCCATGGGTGGATTGCTCAGGTGCCAATGGTGGCAGGCTGCTCTGGGCAATCAACAAGCCTCTGGACTGTGTGCTATGGCATGAGAGAGTGAGGCTGGGCCAGCAGACTTTTCTTCAGGCTTCTGGTGGTGTGTGCAGGCACCAGCCATTGTGGGTATGGGCTGGACTATCCCCAGCTGCCAGGTAGAGTGCTTGGATTAGGGGCGGTAACAGGCATGCTGCAGCTCTGCCACTGAATAGGCCAGTGCAGTTTTCAGTGTTGGCAGCCTAATCCAGCTGTTGGGGAATGCACACCTCACCTGAGCCTCAGCTTCAGTGGTGATCCCTCATCATCCCTAGTGGTGACAGCTTTCAACTTGTTTGTTTGCACCTCTCTTCCATCTGTACAGCCCACTCCTAGCTCATGCCTCAGCTCAAGCAGTAGCATCCTATGCTTTGCTGTTGCTTCAGCCACAGTGCCAATGATCCACAGGACCGTGTAGTCTGCTTGGGTTTAGGCTTCAAAATGGCACCTTGCTGTAGCTGTTTCAGCCTTGAGGAGTATGTGGGACCCAGTGTGACCACTTTTTCTGTAGCCATGCCATTGCATAATCTCCTGGAAGCTCCCTATGTTAGTTTTAGGACCTACAAGAGTCAAGGGGCTCTTCCATGAGTAGGATTGCAGGAGTCCAGGATGAGAATGTGGTACACTATGGATGTCTCACTTACTTTTTCGATATATTTAGGAGTCTTTCCCAGCTCCCAGCCAATTCCAGCCAAGCAGGCTGCCTCTCTTCCCTCTCTTTCCTTGTTTTAGGTGTTTCCTGTCACTTTTTTTCTATTGAATTCCAGTGTTCTCTCTTGGATAATATATTTGAGTTATGATTAGTAACTATTTGGTTCTTCTCAGTAAAGGAGGAAAGCAAGAGATAGCTCTAGTCAGCCATTTTGAATGAATGCTTCTTTATATTGTTTCCTAATCACATCACATGTGCTATACTGCAGAGGCAACCACAATCCTCAGATTTACATTGGTGATTCTCTTGGTTTTTAAAAATATTTTAATACTTATAAATGCAATCCTGAATAACATATTATTCATTTTTACTTGACTTTGAACTTTATGTAAGTATTGCAATACCATATATATCTATCAGTGACTTGTTTCTGTTGCTCAACATTATATTTTGGAGATTCATGCATACCGATGGCCGTAGCTGTGATTCATTAAAACGTTTTACTGCTCTATTGCAGTCCATTATGTGAGTATGACAAAATTTCTTTAACCTGTCAACTGTTGATGAACTATGGGATTGTATTCATATTTTGCTGTCATGAACATTGCTGTTATGAGCTTTCTTGCTTGTGTCCTCTGGTAGTATATCTTGAGAGAAATGCCCAGGAATGTTGTTGGGTCATAAGGCATTCATATGTTTAACTTTACCAAATAATGTCAATCTTTTATTACATAAAAATTTACTTGTCCATCAGCAAAGTATGAAATTTCCCATTGCTTTGTGTTGTTGCCAAAACTTGATGTTGTCAGACATTTAGATTTTCACCAAACTTGTGGGTTTAAATTATAATTTACCATGATTAATTTGTATAACATTGGTTATTAATGAGGTTGATCATGTTTCATATTATCATAGGCTAGTTAATTTTTTTTTACTGTGAAATATCTACTCATTTTTTTCTCTGCATTTTTCCAATAGGTTGACAGGCTTTCAGAAATTAATATATAGGAGTTCTTTCAACGTTCTGACAAATAATTATTTGTCAATTGTATATAATGCAAATATTTTCATAGATTTAGGCTTGTGTTTTAACTCTCATGTGTCTTTGATAAACAAATCTGCATTTATGTTTTAACATAGTTGAACTTGTCAATCATTTCCTTTATGACTTGACGTTTGGGTTCTAGTTAAGAAGTTCTTCCTGTACCTCAAGGTTGTAAAGATATTTTCCCATTTTTATAAAAGTTTAAAAGCAATGTTTTTTGGATTTTTTTTTTTTTTTTTAGAGACGCAGTTTCGCTCTTGTTGCCCAGGCTGGAGTGCAATGGTGTGATCTCAGCGGACTGCAACCTCTGACTCCCGGGTTTAAGCAATTCTCCTGCCTCAGCCTCCCTAGTAGCTGGTATTACAGGTGCCCGCCACCATGCCCAGCTAATTTTTTGTGTTTTTAGTAGAGATGGGGTTTCACTATGTTGGCCAGGCTGGTCTCGAACTCCTGACCTCAGGCGATCCACCTGCCTCAGCCTCCCAAAGTGCTGGCATTACAGGCATGAGGCACCGTGCCTGGGCAAAGCAATGGTTTTTGAAATGTTATACCCAGATCAGCAGCATCAACATCACCTGAGAACTTGTTAAAAATGCAAATACTTCACTCCCACCTCAAGCCTAGTCAAAGAGAATTTCCATATAAGAGGCCTAAAAATCTGTGTTTTAACAAGGTCTCTAGGTAATTCTGACACACACACTAAAGTTTGAAAGCCATTTATATCTTTGGCTTTTACATTTTTGTTTTGTTTTGTTTTTCTTTGTTTTTTACTTTTTGAGACAGAGTTTTGCTCTTGTCCCCCAGGCTGGAGAGCAATGGCACAATCTTGGCTTATTGCAACCTCCACCTCCAGGGTTCAAGCAATTTTCCTGCCTCAGGCTCCCAAATAGCTGGGATTACAGGTGCCAGCCAGGAAGCCCGGCTAATTTTTGTATTTTTTAGTAGAGATGGGATTTCACCATGTTGGCCAGGCTGGTCACAAACTCCTGACCTCAAGTAATCTGCCTGCCTCAGCCTCCCAAAGTGCTGGGATTACAGGTCTGGGCCCCGTGCCCAGTCACACTGATTGTTTTATGTTGTGGGAGGAGATATAATTTTACTTTTTCCACATGGATATCCATTTACCCAGAATCATTAATTGAATAATACATCCTTTATCCAGTCTCTGTAATACCATATCTACAAAAATCATGCTCTCCTTTATAAGTATAATTTTTCTACAGATCAGTTTTGGGATAATTGACATCTTAACAAATTGAGTTTCAATCCATGAATATGTTACTATATTTTTACATTTATTTAAGCTTTTAAGAATTTCTTTCATCAGTCTGTTATAGTTTTCATCATACAGATGCTATGCAATATTTTGGTAGATTTATACATAAGTATTTACATTACAATGCTATTTTATACTGTTTATTAAATTTTAATTTAAAATTATTCAATGCTAATATATAAAAATAGAGTTAAATCTTATATATTGAGCTTTTATCCTGTGACATTACTAGATTCAGTATTTAGGACTACTTAGAAAATCCTATTAAATTATAAAAATTTCTATTAATCTACTGAATCATTTAATTAGTTTAGTAGGTTAAGCCTACCAATCTAATCTGGCTGGTGTCTCTAATATGCTGTTCAATACTTGTGAGAACAGACATCCCCGAATTATTTCTGGCTTTTAAGGTAAAATGTTCCATTTTCAACTAGTAAGTATCCACTCAATTGTAGTGTTTTACATTTGTCTTTATAAAACTATGTAAGTTCCTACGTTTCCTGAGAGTTTTGTTATAAATAGGTTTGAATCTTATTTTTTCAAATCCTTTTGTTTAATGTATCAATATAATCATGTGAGTTTCTTCTATAGACAGTTAATATAACGGAATCATTGATTAACCATTAAATATTAAACCTGCCTTGCATTTCTGGAATAAATCCCATTTGTTTGTAATGTATTATCTGTTCTATATATTGTTGCATTTAATTTACTAATTGTTGAGGATATTTATGTCCATATGAGGAATATTGCTTTATATATTTTTTTCTTATTATGTCTGATCCCTGTTTTGATATTCAGGTAATGCTGAATGAGTTGGGAAATGTTACCACTTTTTTTATCTTCTGTGAAAGATTTTGTAAAATTTGCATGATCTTTTCCTCAAATGTTTGTTAAATTCATCAGAGAAAAGTTCCTAGCCTGGAATTTTTTTTTTTTTTTTTTTGTAAAGTTTTTTTTTTTTTTTTTTGAGACGGAGTCTCGCTCTGTCGCCCAGGCTGGAGTGCAGTGGCCGGATCTCAGCTCACTGCAAGCTCCGCCTCCCGGGTTTACGCCATTCTCCTGCCTCAGCCTCCCGAGTAGCTGGGACTACAGGCGCCCGCCACCGCGCCCGGCTAATTTTTTGTATTTTTTAGTAGAGACGGGGTTTCACTGTGTTAGCCAGGATGGTCTTGATCTCCTGACCTTGTGATCCGCCCGCCTCGGCCTCCCAAAGTGCTGGGATTACAGGCTTGAGCCACCGCGCCCGGCCTTTTGTAAAGTTTTAACTACAAATTCAATTTCCTTCTTGCATAGAGGATTTCTCAAGTTGTGCTTCTAGATAAGCTTTGTTGTTTTGTGTCTTTCAAAGAATAGTCTTTTTTCATCAATGATGTCAACTTTATGGACACAGAGTTATCATAACATGTCTTGAATGTCTGTAGAGAGATTAATGATCTTTTTTCTCTTTTATTTCTACAATTAGTAGTTTTGATCTTTTCTCCTTTTCTTTTGGCCATTTTGGTTTGAAGCATTTTTAGTAAATTTTTTTGATTTTTTTAAAATAGCCAGGGTTTTTTTTTTTTTTTTTTTGCTTTATTAACTTTTTCAATTACTTCTTCTATTTTTAATTTCTTTGTCTCTGCTCTTTTCTTTATTGTTTACTTCATTCTGCTTTTTTTGGGGTTTCATTTTCTCCTTTTATTCTACTTTCTTAAGGTGGAAACTTTGAGGATTGATTTAAGACTTACTTTCTATTCTAACGTAAACTTTTAGCAGTATACACAAAATACTGTTAAACTGTGTATCAAGAAAGACTTGAGAATATTTGTCAGGGATTAGATTTTCTCCAAAAATTTGAGCCTCTACTTCTACAATGTGAAGTTGGTGCTGGGAGAGGAATCTCCAGACAAGGACTACATCATCCAGCCTCCTTTGTATTCAATTGAGGTAATGTGCTTTCACCGATGAGAAAGTCTCCCAACAGAAGATAAGGGGAAATACTTAATACTGCTTGAACTGCACAAGTACAAAATACTGCTTGAACTGCCTCTCACAAGTTTTGATACACTGTCATTTTGTTTTTTTATTTTATTTTTATTTTTTTTTTGAGACGGAGTCTGGCTCTGTCACCCAGGTTGGAGTGCAGTGGCCGGATCTCAGCTCACTGCAAGCTCCGCCTCCCAGGCTTACGCCATTCTCCTGCCTCAGCCTCCCGAGTAGCTGGGACTACAGGCGCCCGCCAGGTCGCCTGGCTAGTTTTTTGTATTTTTTTTAGTAGAGACGGGGTTTCAACGTGTTAGCCAGTATGGTCTCCATCTCCTGACCTCGTGATCCGCCCATCTCGGCCTCCCAAAGTGCTAGGATTACAGGCCTGAGCCACCGCGCCCAGCCATAGAGATGGGGTTTCATCATGTTGGTCAGGCTTGTCTTGAACTCACGACCTCAAGTGATCCTCCTGACTCAGCCTCCCAAAGGGCTGGAATTATAGGCGTGAGCCACTGCGCTCAGCCCCATTTTGTTTAATCCAGTTCAAAATATTTTCTAATTTCCTTTCAAATTTTCTGACTCCTGTGATTTAATTTCAAAATATTTGCAAAATTTCCAAGTATTTTATAGTAATTTATTTCTTGTTTTGTTCTGTTGAGTTAGGAAACCTACTTGATATAATTTTAACTCTTTTCTCTCTGAGGTGATACAACATAATTCTAGAAAATTTTTTAAGGCTTATATTCTAGATCAGTAGTTCTCCCATCATCTACATTTGATATGACTTTATACATATACACTTTTTAATATGCTTTTTACACCCAAAAATTTACATTTTTTATTATGTTTTATTTTTTATGTTTTATTATGTTTTATTTTTAATTTCTAGAAGTTTTACTTATAATTTTAAAAATATGCTTGAACACTGTATCTCTCCTTTTTCTCACTCTTATGTTCAAATTTCTCTCTTTATTTCTTTGTATATCTGAAATACATGTATTTCTTTTTGTTTTCTAGTATTAGATAAATCCAGTTATTATAGGTTTAACTCTGTAGTCTATTTCATTTTTCCTATTTCACCTTATGCTACGATTTATGATTTTTGGACAGTATACTGATTATTTTAATATAACTGTGTGTTGGACTTCCTTTATTCCCCGAGAATTCATCTTTGCCTTTGTCATTCACGTGTGGACATTGTCAACATAGCAGCCTACTCAGTTAAATTGTTTGCTTGAGGATTTTTGTATCATACAACTAGCTGCATTTGAACTTCATCTGCCATGATGGTTTCTTAGTAGATTTGAATTCTTTCAGGGATGTTTTGTCTTCACTTACTTAATACCAGTTTTGAGGTAGACAATTTCCTTTCTAGCCCATTCCATATGACAAGTTTCTTTTTTACTCTTTTACTGGATGTAAACTTTGAAGTTCCAGTTTTATGTGGGAGATCTCTTGTTAGACATCCAATCTTGATCAAGTCTTATACTTTGTTTTATGTCCCTGAAACTATACAACTACTGTGGCCTAAGCTAAAATCTTCCACAGCATTAACAAAACAAAAACACCACCAACAGCAATGACAAGAAACACAGAGCAAAATCTAGCTTTGGTTTCCTCTTCTGCTTGGGATTCCTGCTTTTACTTTCTGTTTAACGTCTGAGGCTTCCTTTCTTTTGTGGCAATTCTGCAGTGTTTATAAAGTTATTTTTATTTACTTTTCTCAACATATCCAGACAAGTTTTAAGAGCTTCCTGATGGCTAAGCTTAAAAATAGTGCCTGAGCGTCTATCTAGAAAGGACTGTATAGATATAATGCCTGGGTAAGAACCATCTTCTTTAAACTTGTATGGTCTTAATTTGTTTGTATCTTATTTTATCTAACATGGAAGTCTTAGTGAAAAAATTGTTTATGCTTGCTAATGAAGTACCCACATTTATGTACCAAGAGTATCCTTATGATAGTACCCCATTTGTTCTCCAAGGAGACATTCAAACTGGTAATCTATAGATCTTGAAAAATCTTTCTTTGAAATTTATCCTATTTCAACTAAGCACTTTCTACCATATATGTTCCACATTGCAAATCTCCTCAGTCATTATTTAATTGTTCATGTCCCAGGCACCCTTTGAGAGTAGCCAATCAGGAGCATTAGACTGAAGAATCTCCCTGAATGTCTGATATATAATGATGTTTTATAATCCTAAATGTCTCTAAATGGAGTCACTTATGACAAGTGACTCAGCTTACAGTGAAATTGCTGACCCCTCTGAGTGTTAAGCATATGCATAGTAGATTTAGGTGATAAGATGACACCTACTGTGGCCAGGCACCCCTGAAATCAGACAAGAAACTGAAGCCAAAAGGCAAATGAAGATAATGGCCATGGACACTTCTGCAGAGGGCCATAAAATCCACAATGCGATTGATCGTGGTGAATCGTCTCCAGGATCTCTGCCAGTGAGAATCTTGAGACCTCCTTTTCTACAGCTGCAGTTGCCAGAGCCTTGGTTGGGAAAAAAAGCAGTGACCCTTCCCTATCCCCACTACCATGGATTGGTACTCCCAGGAAAAACAAACTGAACCTGCCTGTTGGTCAAAGTGCTGGTCCCCTGAGCTATTGCCTGTGAGTGTTGGATATATTTGCATGATTGTTGATGTGTGAAAGCCTCACAATAAATAATGAATTTGTAAGCATTAAATTGGCCACTAAGTCATCATGAAACTTCTCAGCCAGCTCCCATGTCAGGGTTAGCGCAACTTGACTGATTCAGTAATTCCTTAGGAGAGATCAGGGGAGTGTATTTCAAATTGGGAATAGTGGGAATGTTGGATATGTAATAATACAGGTGGTGCTCTTGATCTCTATCTTAGTAAGTATGTATTTCATTACTTGCTAGAATTAGAAACTCCATAATATTCTCTCTAGAGAAAAGAGGAGGAAAGTAGTAAGGCAAGCTTACCTTTTGGGTGATAGATATAGAATTAAGGGATATCACCATATTGGAAGTCTGATGTGATATATGGCAGAAATAAATGTGATATCTTACAATTAGATCAGTAAATTAGCTAAAGGAAAAACAAAATATGTGGCTAAAAGCATCATGTGTAACTGCCACAAAAATAATCAGTGTAATCTCAGGCTGTGTTCAGATGAGATGACAGGCCTACTCATACACTACACTGCACTGGAATAGTGTGTTAATGTATAAATACCATGCTTTAAAGGAGGCACGCACAAGGAAACGAAAGCTGGGAGACTGGTCGGGAGAGAGAGAAAGTTCATCTTCAACAATTATGCCACATGAAAAAACTGGAAGTATTACTCTGGGAAAGCCTAGAAAAAGGGCGGGGAAAAGGTGGGGAACATAAATATTGCTTTTAAATTTCAGAAAGACTTTCAGGTAGAAGGCTTCCATATCTGAGCCTAATGGATGTGTGATGCTATGAAATGTGTATTTGATCTACAACCCCATTTGATGGCATGCAACTCCTAAAATCCTTGGAATCTTCAAAGTCTTGTCATTTTGTTGACTAGTGGCTGGCAGCCTCTAGGTAGCTTCAGGAGGGAGGCTGGTCACTTGAAATACCAAGCTATGATTAGAAGGTTGGGGCTTTCAGTCTCATCCTCTGACCTATGGGGAGGGGAGAGGGGCTGACACCCCTTGATCGTCAGTGACCAATGGTTTAATCAATGATGTCTTCATAAAAACCTGAGAGGACAGAGTTTGGAGAGCTTATAGGCAGTCGAACCCATGGAGGTTCTGGGAGAGGTGTCCACACAGAGAAGACATGGAAGCTCTGTGACCTTTTCCCCATATCTTGCCCTGTGCATCTGTTATCTGTATACTTTGCAATAAACCAATGAACGTGTTTTCCTGAATTCTGTGGGTTGCTCTATCAAATTAGTTGAACGCAAATAGGGAGTTGTGAGAACCCCAGCTTGAAACTGTTCAGTCAGAAGTTCTGGAGGCCTAGACTTGCCACTTGCATCTGAAGAGAGGATAGTCTTATGGGACTGAGTCCTCAACCTGTAGGATCTGAGACTATCACCTGGTAGATGGTGTTAGAATTGAATTAAATTAGAGGACACTCACATTCAGCTGGTGTCTTCTGCTTGGTGTGTGAAAACAAAAGCACCACACCTTTGGCCACAGAAGTAGTCTGTGCTGATTGTTGTGATATTAGAGCAGAGGAAAAACAATTTATGTGTGTTTTTCCTACCAGAGAGTGGACACGTATTATAGTGGAAAACGCACTAGAATAGGAGTGAGAGAAACTGGGTTCTAGTGCTAGTGCTGATAAAATTCATAACAGAGTGGTTCATTTTACAGATGTAAAATGGGAACATTTAACTTGATGGTTAAGATATCATTTTGCTTTTATTTTTTATAATGTAAGAGACATTGCTCAATACAAGAATGAATTTTCTAGCATGATGTTTTGTGAAAAGGAAATAGGCTAGTTTCAGTAATGATAAGTTTATAGTCACTGGGAGTATTTAAAGAGAAGGATGTTGAGGAAGAGATTCATGAATTGGATAGGCAGTTGGACTAGATTACCTTTGAAAATCTTTGCCTGCCCTGATAAATTTTGATGTGGCTGAAAAGGTAAAAATTGATTTGTGAGCAGTTTTGAATTGAAAGAACATTGCCACCATATATGCTTGCACTTTTCTCTATTACCAGATCTTTTATACTTTTTACCCAGGTCTCAAAAAGAGTTTTTGTTCGTTTGCATTTTTTTTTTTTTTTGCTTTGTTTTTGTATTTTCCAAGGACATTGTGATGGTTAATTTTATGAGTCAACTTGACTGGGCCACAAGGTGCCCAATATTTGGTTAAACATTTTTCTACATGTGTCTGTGAGAGTGTTTCTATATGATATTAATAGTAGAATCCATAGACTGAGTAAAAGTGATTGTACTTCTCAATGTGGGTGAGCCTCACCCAGTCCATTGAAGGCCTAAATAGAGAAAAAAGTTGAAGGAAGGAAAAATTTGCTCTCTCTGCCTGTCTCTGGCCTGGGAAATCAGTCTTTTCCTGTGTTTGAACTCAGACTCAGTCTGAAATTTATACCATCAGCTCTCCTGCTTCTCAGGACTTTAGACTCAGACTGGAGCTATATCATTGTCTTGGTTCTTCTGGGTGAGTCTCCAGCTTGCCAACTGCAGATCTTACAGTATTTTATTCTCCATAATTATCTGAGCCAATGCCTATAACCTCTCCCTTTCTTTCTCTCTCTAAAATGCATATTCTATTGGTTCCTTTTCTCTGGAGAACTCTAGTACAGAGATTTTTTAAATACCTTAGATCTATAAATGCTGTTGTAAGGCAGTATAGGTGATCCCATAAACTGATATAGTAGTATCCATACCCTTCATTGACACTCTGTGGAGGGACTGGAAAACCTAGGCTTTAAATTCTAGCTTCACTACTCACTTTCTTCATTACTTTTCCTTTATTAATTTTTAAATACATAAAAATGGGGGAAATAATGCTCACTTTAGCAGAGTTGATGTGAATTAAATAGCCGAGCATTCTTCCTAGTGTATTATAAAGCTTAAAAAGCAGTGCTTTATAAAAGTAGGCACAGTCCATATTTCTGTGAGCTCTGACTGGAGTCAAGTAGAAATGAGCTTAATTCACGGTTGTTTTACTTATAATCTGTCTTCTTTTAGGCAATTCATAATGACATTTTTAGCCCCTGTTTCCTAATTCATAAAATAGGAATAATGATAGTACTTTTCTCATCAAGTTGTTATGAGAAATAATTGAGACAATGCACACATAATGTTCTTAGTAATATTAAGTGCCCCAGAAATGTTTACTATTATTATTATTAATGGATATAACCCCTGCAAAACCTCAAAGAGTGTCTAATTAGCAATTTTAGCCCCATGCTTTAAGTTTTTTATATAGCCGCTGCTTGATAATCTTTATCAGGGAACTAGAAATAATAGAAAATAATGAGTGAGCTCCAAATGTCTATTTTTTTTAAGAATACAGCCAGACATGCACATTTTCCATTTTTTCCTCTGTGTCTACTTTTTGTTCCTGCTACCATCAATGAAGCCTGGGATGAGGAGGAGTGAAAGAATTGAAAGGCTGATTGTATGCAATCAGGAAAATTAGGGCCAGGGTAAAAGAGAGCAGAAGAGTGAAGGGGACACAGATAGAATGTAAAGAGCTCTGAGATCTCCTGACTTCATTAGTATAAGTCATCTAAGAACATGCACAGAAATTCACAGCAATCTTGTCAGGACTTTTAGAATGAATCATTTCCATTTCAACCATTGTGCATTTCCCAGGATACAAATCAAGGATCTGTAAGGGAAGTACAAGAAAGAATGAGGGATATAATAAAGTTTGTGCATTAACCCTTTCTATCCCCTAGCTTCTCAAAAGTGTCTCCATATGAAATTGGCTGAAGAACCTGTGCAATGGAGGGAGATCAGGGAGATGCAATACATGCAGTGGAGCGAAAGTTGCCAGCATTTGAGAAATGAGGCGTGACTAAGAGAGTTCTGTCAATCAGTGCTTCAGTGTTTCTGAAATTTCTTTTTCCATTTAACAATCACCCACAACCAACAAAACACTCCTGAGTTCAATTGAGTAGATGAGCTGTAAATCCTGTCTCTTTTACATTTGGGGGAAGAAAGAACTCTAGTCAAAGAACTGTGACTGCAGCTTAAATAAAAACATAGTCAGAGATAAGGTGCGTTAGAAAGGAAAATCATTTCCAGAAAACAAGAAAGCAAGAGGAGGAAAAAAGAAATGGACAAATCCATTAAAGAGAATATAATCAAAACTGAGCAGCCTCTCGTAGTTTTCTTTGTAAAAGAGATAGAGTGTGTGAGGCAGGGGACTCATTATCCTTCTCTTAGCGAGTATTTCATAGAGAAGAGAAACTGGCAGTGAGGTGTGCTGCCTAGAGAATTGTAAGTCAGAGGCGTGCCCATTAGTTAACACCACTTACTGTTTACATAATAGGGAGCCAATTGAAAGATTCCCATTATGCTTTAGAAGGCCTTCCTCAGCCCACATGCTAAATGCACAATTGACCATGGTAAAGTTTCTTCTATTTGTATATGTTTTGCTTTTCAGACAATGATAAAGGTGGATCATCTTCATGTAAAAAAAAAAAAAAAAAAAAAAAAGGAAAAGCAACAAGATAACGGAGTTGTAACATTTTAAACATTCCAAATACTTAAATAAAATTGAGATCAGCCTAGCTTTTTTGAGTGAGTGGAAAGACAATTTTGAATGCATTTTTCTAGGGGTAAATTGTTCAACATCTTATGTGTGGGTCCTCCATGTCAATGATTTTAAGTTGCATAAATTTAGGGGAAAAAAACTACACCAACAACAGTAGACATATGTAAGTCTTTTTGTATTTAGTGAGCATCTACAATATACCAGTGATTGGGCTAGATGGGGTGTGTGTGTGTGTGTGTGTGTGTCTACACGCGCGCATGCGTATCTCTCTCTGTATCCTCACAACAAACCTGTGAGGTATGAGCCATCATTATAATCGTTTTACAGATGAAGACTGTGAACTGTATATAGGTTATTTAACATCTCTAAAGTCACACAGTAAGAAAATGAGAGAATTTTCTTTTGGACTTGGATCAGGCTGACTCCAATACTCATTTGCCTCTTCAGTATGGTTGTTGCAGACATCAGTGTTTTCACATTAGTGATTATCGACAACAGCCTGTCAGTGTGTGTGTAGTTAAAAGATCACCACATGCTCACTGATGGAAATGGTTCCCCTAACCCACTATCTTCCTTTCTCCCAGCTCATCTCTGTTACTCACATACTCCTTTCAGTAGTCAAGTCTAAAGTCAACCCAATGGGGAATTTTTCATTGGGAACAAAGAAGGATTTCATTCGGTCTCCACGCTCTCCAGCTTTTTGTTTTGTTTTGTTTTTTTCTCAAATCAGCTGCCACAAATCCAGCTCTCTTAATTTATTGCCATGGAAGCAGTGTGACAATGACAGGTACTTCCCCACTAAGTAGAGATTGAGTATCCTTGAAAGATGATATTGCCTCCTTAATGACCTAATTTGTTTTCACACAGGGGCTCTGATTTTATTTTTTTGCTCTGTAATTATTCCATAATTGTCACTCTCATCTTACCTGCAAGACTCGGCTCTTTGAGAACAGGCAACATGCCTTATACTTCTTTTGTTTGTATCTTCTCACTCCTAACTAATGGCATAGTGTTTCACATTTAAATGTTCAGTAAGGACTCGGCTTGGTTGATTAATAAAGAGAATGATGGAAATACTGTACCAGTTGGCTTATATTAGATGAAACCATTGCAAAATTTAGTGGCTTAAATGAACAACCATTAGTTTAATTTATGATTCCTTATGCTGGCAATTTGTACTGGGCTCAGCTGAGCAGTTCTGATTCTACTGGGTTCAGTCATGTGTATGCAATCAGCTGTCAGTCAAGCAGGCAGCTCTGCTTTTGGGGGTTAGTTGGCTGTCAGCTTGGGCAATGAGGGTACAATATGGGTAACTAGGCTATGTGTTTCTCATTATCCAGCAGACGGACCTGGTGGGATTTCAAAAGTAAGAACTAAGGTATATATAAGACTGCTTGAGGCCTGGGATCAGAACTGGCTTAACATTGTTTCTGCCATATTCCATTAGGCAAACAAAGTCAAAAGGGCAGGCCAAGTACCAGACATGTCGGATATCCATATCTTTATGGGGAAAGCTGAAAATTTTGCAATCTACCAAAAATTATTCAAAACTATTGCACAGCTATTTTGTGTAAAGTACTCTTTAAAGATTATTTACATTACTTCTGCTTAGAGGAGTCATTTAACTTGCCCAGTGCCACACAATTTAGTGACTCACTTTTCTCTGCATCTAAATACAGTGCTTTTCCTACTATTCAACATTGTCTCTCAATTAAAAACTGAAAATAAGAAACAATACATTAGTCAACTTGCTTAACATATTTTAGATACACTTCTTTGGTTACCATAACTTAAAACATAAATAATTTTTTTCTCTATCATTTTGGTTGCATTTACATAGTTCTCCATAATTTGGGTATTAAAGTTTAACAGACTTAGTCCAAATATTGGCTCCACATTTACTAACTCTGGGAACATAATTTAACATCTTCGAGTCTCAAAATGCTCATCTGTAAAATGAGACAGCAATAACACCTATCATATAACTCTGTCATGATAATTAGCTAATGCATATAGAGTACTTAGTACAGAGTGTGGCACAGAGCACTCAATAAATAAATATATATGTATATATGATATATGCATATGATTGTATCTATATATATCAACATACGTATATGTTTGCATAAGTAACATCTGCCAAGTAGTACATACTAATAACTTTTTTCTTTAATACATCGGAGAACCAGACTATCTATAGAGTGAAAGAAAAATTAAAGACTGGAAAAATCATAAAAAATAAAGGCATAGGCTTTGCTTTTCCTTTATTACAGACCCAGTACTATCAAATTATTGGGAACTCCCACTGTAAGAGATGGACTGTAAAAAATAATGCCAAAGGAAATGAAGGTTTTATTTAAATAACTGTATTTTCTACTATGTGTCCAGAGAAATGCCTTGGGGCTGAAACTTTGACATTTGGAGAGAGCTGCCTTGTTGAATAAATGTATGTGTCATTACCTTGAAAGGGGGGCACTAGCTTTGGAGTGCCCTTTAACATTACAATTGTCTCTATTGGAAGGGCAGATATACAAGGAATTTTCATGACTACTGCCTTATTTATGAGGTGAATTATGTTGAACTATTGCATTTTAAAAGTTGTGTAAACGATTTTTGTGTCCAAATTTAAAGGAGAAGTAAATATTTTTAATTAAATATTTGAAACAAAATTGAAAGGCTTTGAGATCTAAAAAATGTTATCAAAAAGATAATATCCCTTTTTATAGAAGATATTTCTCAATGTGTTATTGTGTTACTATTATTTCCATGTAACATCTCAGTAAGAAACATCCTGGGCTGCTAATGTTAACATTGTCTCTAGGTGCTGTAATTTGTAAGCAAATTTGTCTACCCCTTTAAGGTGATAATCATTACTTCAAAAATTTTGACAATAATATAACATATTAGAGTTCCAACTGTCATACTTGCTATAATTATCCCCAATAGCTAGCGTATCCATTTAAACTCTCAGGTTATAGTTAATAGGTATTCTGATACCCTTCAAAATTCTTCCCACCAAAAGCCTAGTACAGCAAAAAAGCTCACAGGAAAATTTTAAATATAAAAGCATAGCGTTCTGGATATCTTTTCATTATTATGAACATTTTACTACACAAAGAACAGCAGCAAAATAAAATCAGAGAAAACTATCTCCTGAGATTTCTAAGTTCTTTTTGAAGCATTTCTGTATCATCTATCTCATTTGACCTTCCCTTGTGTAGTTGGCAAGGCAGATATTGATAAAATTTTATCTATATTTGTTCACATTAACCTGAAAATTAGCATAAAATCCCTGGATCAGGGCTGATTAGTCTTACTTATAGCCATGGAATTATCAGATTGATTCTCTGCACCAAATATTTATGCTCAGTGCAATATGGTAAAAGGCAGATGTGTCCTTCCACATAATGGAGAAGAACCCCAAAATAAGAATCTGGGAGCTTCTATATACATTTTCCCCATCCTCTCCTGAGAGTGGAATAAATAGTTAACCTCCCTAATGTAAACAAGTTCTCCTTGGGAAAAGAAGGGCAGGACCCTGGGATTTTGCCTTAGAAATACCAATAAGACAATTGTCTCAGAGTTGGCAACTCCTATAATGGCTCTGAATTTCTTCCAGTTATGAAATGTAAGCACATATCTCTGGGGAGGTAAATCTCTTGTTATCTATTCAGTCATCATTTAAGTTACAGGGCTTGTTCTTTAACCCACGTCCTAGTAAAATTTTTCAAGAAATCTCTACTGTGCGAAAACATAAAAAATATTTTCTCTGTCATTCCACAGGTATCCTAACTTCCATTTTATGGATGGGAATACAAGAGATTCAGGTAATTTAAATGACATTTTCAAGATCTCATTATTTATAAGCAAGAGAAGTGGGTGTTTGATAAGGGTCATTCTTACTTCAAGGTTCGTGTCTTTATATTACACTGAGTTAAACTTCTATAAAAATTTTATACCTGTACTAAATGAAATATGAATTATCTATGCCCAAGTTTTATTAGAAAGTCAAAATGCTTTCATCCTAAGTAGCAAACACTTGAAATTAGCTGTAAAGCCAAAATTGAGAGACTGAATTTTGATTGATTTAGTGGGAAGAAAAAAACTGCAAAATGTCTTTGGGCGGCTGAGGCGGGTGGATCATGAGGTTAGGAGATCGAAACCATCGTGGCTAATACGGTGAAACCCCGTCTCTACTAAAAATACAAAAAATTAGCCGGGCGTGGTGGCGGGTGTCTGTAGTCCCAGCTACTTGGGAGGCTGAGGCAGGAGAATGGCGTGAATCCAGGAGGCGGAGCTTGCAGTGATGCAGTGAGCAGTCCTCTGAAAAATGAGAAAACAGGTGTCCCTCATGGTGTGGATGCCTTTAGATATGTAAGAGGGTTTAAGAGAAAAATAAAAATGTGCTTCTAATGAACAAACTTTGCCCACTTCACCATTTTACCTATGGACCTCTATGTCAATGAAAAACACCATTGTCAAATGTATTGTATGAGTTGCTTAACACCTGGTATAATGAGAGAACCCATGAATAAGCTTCTTCAACAAGCATAATCTCAGGAAAATATCAGGAAAAGGTACTATGCTAATACTTAATATCTAGGACACCACTCCCATATTTAACAGGTCAACCATTTCCAAAATATTGATCTTAGGCATCGTTCATTAAAAAAGTGTCTGCTAATGCATCCATATTCCAATATTTTTGTTTCTATTTATGTATATTCATAGACTGCTATGTATGATTTAATGTATATTATAAAAAGTGTAAAAATAGACATTTTAAAATAATAACTTCAAGTAGAAATTTTAATATTTATTTTCTGCACATCATTGAATTATCTATACAGTACCTGAGCACACCTATGCCCAATTTGAAGATTACTAGAATGTATAGTAGTACTTACTACAGTCAAAATCAAAACGCGAGTATTCCTGAATCACTGTGTGAGCTGTTATTTTCTCATTTATTCCTAACCATCCCATCTCATGTGTCTCTTACCCTCTATTTAGAATTTTCCATTTATTTTCTTCTCTGTGCTTTTCTATTGTCTGTCTTCCACCTCACCAATCTTCTCTAATCTTTTGCTAAAGTCAAATATTATATTTTTAACTTCAGGTACTATACTTTTTGATTATATAATTTCCATATGATTTTTGTTTTAAACAGATTCAAATTCTCTGGAGAAATTCTCTATAGTTTTATTTATTTTCTCCACCATTCCCTGTAATTGATTGAATATATTAATCATGGTTATTTTGTAGTCCTTTTCTTCTATCACCAATATCGGAATCATCTTTAGATTTTTTTCCATCGTTCTCTTTAATCTTGGATTTTGGTGATCTGGTCCTGTTTCTGGGCATGGCCTTTATGTTTTGGTTAAATGTCAGACTTTGTGTATTAAAATGTGTAGATGATCTGAATGATATGATCTTCCATCTGGAAGAGGTCAATTTTTGCTGGAAAGATCAAGTAGAGGATAATAACATTAATTAAATCAAAGATTGAGCTGCCTTGAGGCTATGTTGCAATATGTGTAAGACTCCAATTGCTTCTGAGTCACTTATGTTCCAACACAGCCCACTGGTAGTTCCAATTAAGAGACTGGGAGACAAGGGTTGAATGGGAACCCTCTCCACCCAGCAAGTATTTGTCTTCACAGCATCATAAGATTGCTGAATACACTGGACTGCTTTTCCAGAGGCTTTCTGCTTAGCTAATTAACCTCTTGCCCTACACAACTTCAAAACTAAGCAAATGTTATTAGAGGTAAACCAGCCTCATTCCATTTTCAGTGAGATCCTGGACCGTTTAGTCTCCAATCTTTTTCCCCCATGGCCCAATGAAGCTACCAAAAATTCTGCTCTTTTAGTTTATTCTGCTGTTTTTTGCCTCACAGTAGAGGTGCACTACCTGGGTGGGGGATAGAGGAGTAGAAATCCACAATCTCAATCTTTTTCCCTGGTGTCCAATACTAGCAAATACCTGGAGGAAAAAAATACATAGTTTCATTCTCACTTCTATGCGGTTCTTCTTTCTCTAGAACTTTATCTTTGCAAGTACTGGTTGCCTCAGTGGCTTTCAGATGCAGATTATCTATATGTCTAATCTGCATACAAATTTATAGATTTTAATTTAACTCTAAATTTTATAAACATAAATTTTATAGCTTTTAATTTAATTTAAATCATATATATGATTAAAATTATAATTATATATAAAAATTAAGATTGAATTAAGATTATATGTATGTATATATGTATGTGTATATATGTATATATGTGTGTATATGTATATATATACACACACATATTCATATATATTCATATGTATATTCATACATATAAATTCATTTATATATGCATATATGTGTTTGTGTGTGTATATATGTACATATACACACATATATACATATATACACATACATATATACATACATATATATATATATAAATGAAATTCTCGCTGGTTTTTTCCAGGAGAGTTTATCAGCCGCAAGTGATTATATCTCAGTACAAGTCAGCATTTGTCAAACCTGTATAAGTGGATCATCTTGAGGATCTTATTTTAAAATACAGATTCTTGGGTTCTACCATAAACTAAATGAATCAGTGTGTCATAATATGGAGCTTTGGGGCTTGGCTACTTTTGACAAAACACCTGGGTGATATTTATGAATCCATTGTGGAACTAGCAATTAGGTACAAGTGGACTAAGGTGACCTCTGAAGCACTTTCCAGCTCCAACATTTAATGTTTTTATTATAATATCTTATTTACATGAAAAACAAGGAAGTTTAGGAACTCTGCTATCTACACCTTTCGCTTTGGGTCAGTAAAAACATTATATCATTTATCCGACTCTTTCCAAAATGTAAAACAGCAGTCCTTTAGTGTACTTGATTTTAAATTCACACAAAAATCTATGACGCATCAGCACTTTTGTTAACATCACAACCCACAGGGGTTCTTAGTTTTGTGGTTATTTCCCTTTTATTTACATGTAAGTGAGAGAGTGTAATTTTCACATAATGGCTGCAAAGCATGAATTGTTTAGCAAATTAGCAATTGTTTCAGAGGTTTGGTGACAATACTTTCTTGGTAAGCATTCAGCAATATGTGTAGTTGTCAATTCTATCTCCATGTATGCATTTTTTCCATCAATGGAAACTTAGGTGATTAAAATAATATAAGGAAGGAAAATTTATCTCTCAGAAGGAAGATGTTGTGTCCATGTGTTTATCATGGTATAGAGCTTGGCACAATACCATATACTGGTACTAAATAAAGGCCTTCAAATATTTAATGTTTATGGCACATGAATCATTTCACAATATGATGTCTCTCTGCTAGGTACTTTAGTCCCAAATGCTTCTTGCAATGCAAGGAGATAGGGATATGTTTGGATTATTGCTCCAAAGCAATTATTTTTATGCTTTGAAGTTGAAATAAAATCACTTCTCCTGGACAAACAGCGTAAGACCACAAGTTGAAGTGTGTGTTTGTGTGTGTGTGTGTGTGTGTGTATTTGTATGAAAGACAGAAAGTCACATATAGAGACAGAAAATGCAGATTATTTTTTAATTTAACTGTGTATTGGTCAGGGTTCTCCAGAGCAACAGAACTAATGAGATTTCTGTATCTGTATCTATATAAACAAGATTTTTTAATGAGAGTCGACTCACACAATTGTGGAGGCTGAGAAGTTCCATCATTCACCATGTGTAAGCTGGAGAACCTGAAAAGCTAGCAGTGTAATTCCATGTGTGTCTAAAGGCCTGAGAACCAGAGAAGCTGATGGTTTAAGTCTTGGTTCAAGTCTGAAGGTCTAAGAGCTAGGGGCACTAACATTGAAGAGCAGGAAAAGATGGATGTCCCAGCTCAAACAGAGAGAACATTCCTTACTGTGCTTTTTTGTTACACTCTGGCTCTCAACAGATTACTTGATGGCCACTCACATTGGTGAGGGCAATCTAACTCAGTCTACTGATTCAAGTACCCTAACAGACACACCTAGAAATAATGTTTTGTCAGTCATCTAGGCATTCCTTATCTCAGTCATGTTGACAACTAAGATTAATCATTACAAGTCTACCCTTTTTCAATTTGGCACCCATACATATCTCTTTAAATCATACTTAATTCAAATAAAGACAATACAGTTATATGGTTATAATTACATCCAACTTACTAAAACTATCCTGTGTACAAATGAAAACATACCAAACCCTTATCCAGAAGAGAAGGAAAAATCCTTGAGTAATATTCTGTAACTTAAGTACTGTGATGTAATATTAGCGATACTTAAATACTGATATAAAGTCAATATATTTTATACTACATGATGAGGAGATAAAAGAGGAAAAAATGTTTATTAATATATTTATATACACACAAATTAAGGCATAGCAAAATGAGAATGAAATACTATGACAATTACAATTTTTGTTTCTGTAACTGGTCACATGGTCATAGCTGATATTTATAACAAACTCTTCTACTGTCCATTCTACATTCCCTTTGCCTCCAGCAAGTGTCTTAGTTGATCATGGGCATTTACCTTGTGGGAAGACCCAAACCCGCATTCCTAAAACTCTGGACCATTTGTAGTCCTGCCTGGATTAGGTTGCTGCAGTTTTCCATTGAACTTAAGCCTGTTGACTTAGAGAAATAAGGGGCATAAAGTGGTCTTCTGGCAGTCTTAACTTCCATTTCAATGAAATCTATCATTGTTATGTCTCCTGGTAGAAGCATTCCTCCTTCTGAAACTAAGAGCTCTAGGGAAATGGAGCAGGAAGTCATGAAAACAGGAAGCAAAATTTTGCTAGTTGGTCACTAAGGGTAATAGTGAGTTGTGCCACTTCCATTTCCACCCCTGGATCCTTGGACCGATAAATCCTGGCTATCAGAAAAACAGCAACACATATTGGATGCTGATTCAGAGCATATACAGACTTCTGGAAAACCTTGCGCCAGCCTTGAAAACTATTGTGATCTAGCTGACACTGTATCTGAGTCTTGAAAAGGCCATTCCATGCTTGTATCAAGCCAGCAGCCTCAGGATTGTGGGAAACATGGTAAGGTCAGTGAATTCCATGAACATGGGCCCATACCCCACTACTTGTGCTGTGAAATGAGTTTCTTAATAAGAAACAACGTTGTGTGGAATACCACAATGATGGATAAGACATTCTATATGTCTGAAGATAATAATTTTTGCAGAAGTATTACATGCAGAAAAGGCTAATACACATCCAGAGTAAGTGTCTATTCTCATAAGGACAAAATATTACCTCTTCCATGATTCAAGTGGTCCAGTATAATCCATCTGGCACCAGGTAGCTGGCTGATCACCCCATGGAATGGTGTCATGTCGGGGGCTCAATGTTGGTCACCACTGCTGGACAATTGAACACTCAGCAGTGGCCATATCCAGGTTGACCTTGGCGACTGGAAGTCCATGTTGCTGAGCCCATGCATAACTTCATGACCTGCCATCCTGGTGATTTTGTTTATTGTATTTGGGGCAATGATAGAGTGGCTAGAATAAGAGGCTGACCAGTATCTATAGAACAGATCATCTTATACATTTGATTATTAAAGTGCTCCTCTGTTGAGGTCACCCTTTGGTGAATATTCACATGAAACACACATATCTTCATGTTCTTCATCCATTCGAAGAGGTTTCTTCATGTACTCCTTCCCCCAAATTTCTGTCACCAATTTTCCAATCATGGTTCTTCCAAGTTCCTGACCATCCAGACAAATTCTTGACCATGGCACATGAATTGGCACAAATCATGTTTGACCATTTATCCTTCTAAGCAAGGTGCAAAACCACGTACACCGCCTGAAGTTCTGTATACTGGGAGGATTTCCCTTTGCCATTGTCTTTCAGAGAAAGATTGTAGTGATTCAGCTGCCCACTTTCAAATGGTATCCACGTATTGTGCAAAGTCATCTGTAAATCAGGCCCAATCTTCTCTTCCTCTGTTAACTGAATCTCGGAAACTCCCCTTGAGGTCATACGTCCAGGCTGGGAGAAAGATGGCAGCAAAACAAGGTTGGGGGCCATAGGCATTCAACTACTTTTTCATGTAGCTTACTTGTGCCTTTAGGAGCTGTTCAGGCTTGATCAGGTATATGAATGTATATATGTGTATTATCATGTATAACTGTAAGTTGCTATTCATGCCCAACTTTATGGTTTGCTGGATCAGATAACACAGTATACAATGGGAAGCTCAGATCTCATGGTAACTTGATGATTCATGATGGAGAGTTCAGTCCTACTAAAGCCCAGTAGCAGTCTAAGAGAGGTCTCTCAATAGGGACATATTTATCTGTGGATTATGGCAGGGCCTTGCTCAAAAATTCTAAAGGCTTGTGTTGTGATATACCTATGGGGGCCTGTCAAAGTTTCCAAACAGCATCCCTATCTGCCGCTGATATTTCAAGCACCATTGGCTCCATTGGATTATATGGCCCAAGTGGCACAGCAGCTTGTACAGACAGTATCCTGGGACCTGTTGCAGAGCCTTCTTTCATTCTGGGCCCCATTCAAAACTAGTAGCTTTTTAGGTCATTTAGTAAATGAGTCAGAGTAGCACACACAAATGAGGAATATATGGCCTCCAAAATCCCAATAGGCACACTAGGCATTGTGTGTTCACGGTTTTAGGAGAAGCCAGATAGAACAACTTATTCTTCACCTTAGAAGGAATATCTGGTCTTCCTCTGTCACCAGACCCCTGGAAATTTCAATAAAGTAGGAGGCCCCAAAAACTGGAAAAATTCCCTTTGAAAACTGGCACAAGACAGGGATGCCCTCTCTCACCACTCCTATTCAACATAGTGTTGGAAGTTCTGGCTAGGGCAATCAGGCAAGAGAAAGAAATCAAGGGTATTCAGTTAGGAAAAGAGGAAGTCAAATTGTCCCTGTTTGCAGATGACATGATTGTGTATTTAGAAAACCCCATCGTCTCAGCCCAAAATCTTCTTAAGCTGATAAGCAACTTCAACAAAGTCTCAGGATACAAAATTAATGTGCAAAAATCACAAGCATTCTTATACACCAGTAACAGACAAGCAGAGAGCCAAATCAGGAATGAACTTCCATTCACAATTGCTTCAAAGAGAATAAAATACCTAGGAATCCAACTTACAAGGGATGTAAAGGACCTCTTCAAGGAGAACTACAAACCACTGCTCAGTGAAATCAAAGAGGACACAAACAAATTGAAGAACATACCATGCTCATGGATAGGAAGAATCAATATCATGAAAATGGCCATACTGCCCAAGGTTATTTATAGATTCAATGCCATCCCCATCAAGCTACCAATGAGTTTCTTCACAGAATTGGAAAAAACTGCTTTAAAGTTCATATGGAACCAAAAAGAGCCCGCATTGCCAAGACAATCCTAAGTCAAAAGGACAAAGCCGGAGGCGTCACGCTACCTGACTTCAAACTATACTACAAGGCTACAGTAACCAAAACAGCATGGTACTGGTACCAAAACAGAGATATAGACCAATGGAACAGAACGGAGCCTTCAGAAATAATGCCACACATCTACAACCATCTGATCTTTGACAAACCTGACAAAAACAAGAAATGGGGAAAGGATTCCCTATTTAATAAATGGTGCTGGGAAAATTGGCTAGCCATAAGTAGAAAGCTGAAACTGGATCCTTTGCTTACTCCTTATACGAAGATTAATTCAAGATGGATTAGAGACTTAAATGTTAGACCTAATACCATCAAAACCCTAGAAGAAAATCTAGGTAGTACCATTCAGGACATAGGCATGGGCAAGGACTTCATGTCTAAAACACCAAAAGCAACGGCAGCAAAAGCCAAAATTGACAAATGGGATCTCATTAAACTAAAGAGCTTCTGCACAGCAAAAGAAACTACCATCAGAGTGAACAGGCAACCTACAGAATGGGAGAAAATTTTTGCAATCTACTCATCTGACAAAGGGCTAATTTCCAGAATCTACAAAGAACTCAAACAAATATACAAGAAAAAAACAAACAACCCCATCCAAAAGTGGGGAAAGGATATGAACAGACATTTCTCAAAAGAAGACATTCATACAGCCAACAGACACATGAAAAAATGCTCATCATCACTCGCCATCAGAGAAATGCAAATCAAAACCACAATGAGATACCATCTCACACCAGTTAGAATGGCAATCATTAAAAAATCAGGAAACAACAGGTGTTGGAGAGGATGTGGAGAGCTAGGAACACTTTTACACTGTTGGTGGGATTGTAAACTAGTTCAACCATTATGGAAAACAGTATGGCGATTCCTCAAGGATCTAGAACTAGATGTACCATATGACCCAGCCATCCCACTACTGGGTATATACCCAAAGGATTATAAATTATGCTACTACAAAGACACATGCACACGTATGTTTATTGCGGCACTATTCACAATAGCAAAGACTTGGAATCAACCCAAATGTCCATCAGTGACAGACTGGATTAAGAAAATGTGGCACATATACACCATGGAATACTATGCAGCCATAAAAAAGGATGAGTTTGCGTCCTTTGTAGGGACATGGATGCAGCTGGAAACCATCATTCTTAGCAAACTATCACAAGAAGAGAAAACCAAACACCGCATGTTCTCACTCATAGGTGGGAACTGAACAATGAGCTCACTTGGACTCGGGAAGGGGAACATCACACAATGGGGCCTATCATGGGGAGGGGGGAGGGGGGAGGGATTGCACTGGGGAGTTATACCTGATATAAATGATGAATTGATGGGTGCTGACGAGTTGATGGGTGCAGCACACCAACATGGCACATGTATACATATGTAACAAACCTGCACGTTATGCACATGTTCCCTAGAACTTAAAGTATAATAAAAAATAAATAAATAAATAAAGTAGGAGGCCCTTAAATTTTAATTGGCTTTATTTCTCAACCCCTGACATGTGTCTTAGAGTATTTGCTACCTCACATTCACTGTGTTCAATCAACATAAGACCACCAATATGGTAAACCAGTGTGATATCTTGTGAAAGGTAAAGTGATCAAGATCCTTGAAAACTAAATTATGACACTGGACTGGAAAGTTGATATATTCCTGAGGTAGGGCAGTGAACATGTATTCCTGGCCACAACACCTGAAAGCAAACTGCCTCTGCTAGGCCTTATGGACAGCAATGTAGAAAAGGAATTTTCTAGATCAATAGCTGTATATTAGGTACCAGGGGATGTGTTAATTTCCTAGGCAAAAAAAGAAAAGAAAAGAAAAACACATCTGGTATAGCAGCTGCAATTGGAATCACCGCTTAGTTAAGCCTCCAATAATCTACTGTCATTCTTCAAGATCTATTTGTCTTCTGCATAGGTCAAATAGGAGAGCTAAATGGGAATGTGGTGCATATTTCAAATCCTTGATGATGGCACTAATCTCTGCAATCCCTCTAAGAATACAGTATTGCTTTCGATTTACTACTTATCTAGTAGAGTCAGTTCTAATGACTTTCTCTTGGCCTTTTCTACCATAATAACCCTCACTCCATAGGTCAGAAAGTCAATTTAGAGATTCTGCCAGCTTCTAAGCGTATCTATTCCAACTATGCATTGTGGAACTAGGGAACTAACCACAGGTTGTGCTCAAGGATGCAGGGACCCACTGTGAGATGGACCTAAGCCAAACTCCTTTAGTCACCTGAACTTGATAAGCCCTTATTCTGCTTGGAAGACCACAGTGATATGTTGAGTCTCCTGGAGTCAGTGTCAGTTCAGAGTAAGTGTCCAGTAGTCTCTAAAAGATCTGATTATTTTCATTTTCTCAGTGCAGAGTTGTCCTGGTAAAAGGCTGTAATTCCCTTTGAATAAAGCTGAGAGAAATATTAGCAGTATACATTTTCATTAGTGTACCAGAGTTATTCCTCTAGAGAATGTAGCTTACCCTTCATTCTAGCTAGGAGTTTGGGGTACATAAACTGGCTCCAATGTGGGAATTGACTAAGAAGCCTTTACTCTCTGTTTTTATAATTCAAGTTAGGCATTTCTTCATTTGACCTGGAACTTTCTTGTTTATACAAATTAAGTAAAAATATAGTAAACTTCTTATTTCTTTCACTTCCAGAAACACCATGATTAATTAGAAAATGCTACGGACCTTCCCAAGTCAGGCTATTCAGCTTGCTACTTTAACTATGTCCTCCCTTACAGTAGCTACACCACCTCACATTTAGGGGCCTGCTGAGACTTGAGTCCAGTTATGGATGTGGAAGCAGAGAAGCGGTAGAAGTGGGTCCTGAGGAGAATTAGCATTGTCTTGCATGGTAACTGCCTTAGAGGAAGCTATTATTGTTTCCTTAGGCAATGCAGGATTAATCCCTTCAGATGGAGGTAAAGAGGCCAATACCACCGTGGGAGGGGATGCAGCTGCCTCTGAAGGTCAGAGGCCACTTCTGCCAGTTGAAGAGGCTACTTTGCTAAGCATGAGGAGACCAGTTGCAGAGACAATGGGAAGACCACTTTCAATAGGGGTGAGGAGACCTCTGTCATTAGCAAAGAAGACTCTTCAGAGTTTAGGGGTTTAATGTTCCTATCTTCATCAGGTTCTTCCTACACATCCCAGTTAATCTTACAGGATCTCAGTTTTTTCCAACTGATGCTCTCAATTTAATAGTAGACACCCCTTGAGACTGAGAGTTCAAATTGTGTTGTAAGTCAGTCAATCACAGAATTAATTTCTGCATTTGATTTCTGGCAATTTTAGCCTTGCATAAGGCTCTCCTCCAGTGCATACTTAGAAGATCTTAGGTCATTTATGCAGTGCTTGAGTTGGGAATTCAAATGCCTGAACTCATCTTTTTTTTCCACTTTATCCAGAGGCATTAGAAGCAACCCACCAACATCCAATGATATTATGTTCTTTAGTCTTCCAAAAATGGTCGCGTATAGAGTTATTTAGTTCCTTGCTTCTTATAAGTGATTGATTAGAAGTATCCAATACAGATTTTTGCAATATCTATAAATACTTCACACTATGGACTATCAGTTCCCCTTTTACTACTGAAAATAGAGACATTGGCAACTTTAAATCTAATCAGACTAGAGAGACAATGCCACAAACCCCACAACCAATTCAGAAAATTCATCCTTAAAATTCTGTTCATCTAGAACGACTATTGATATAAAAATCTGTATCAGTCAAGGTTCTTCAGATAAACAAAACCAAAAGTGTATTGTGTATGTGTGTGCATATATATATATATATGCACTTTATAATTGTGCAAGTGCACACACATATACACACACACAATGGGAATTAACTTGCACAATTATAGAGGCTGAGAAGTTTCATGATCTATTGTCAGCAAGCTGGAGAACTAGGAAAGCTGATGATGTCATTCAGTCCAAGTCTGAAGATCTAGAAACCAGGGATTACCAATGATGCAAGTCCTGGTCTCTTTACAAATAGTATATAATTCGATTATGTTGTATTGCTTATGTATGTATGTATGTATTTATTACTCTGGGGGATGGAGTCTTTCTCTGTTGCCCAGGCTAGAGTGCAGTGGTGCAATCTCAGCTCACTGCAACCTCTACTTCCTGGGTTCAAGTGATTCTCCTGCCTTAGTCTCCCGAGTAGCTAGGATTACAGGTGCCTGCAGCCACGCCCAGCTATTTTTTGTATTTTTAGTAGAGACAGGGTTTCAACATGTTGGTCAGGCTGGTCTCAAACTCCTAATCTAAAGAGTCCCACCTGCCTCAGTCTCCCAAAGTGCTGGAATTACAGACATCAGCCACCACTCCCAGCCAAATTGTTTGTTTGTTTTTAAATTCTCCTAATCTCAGTCTTTTGATTAATATGTCTATTAGTCTGTTCTCATGCTGCTAATAAAGAGATACCTGAGACTGGGTAATTTATAAGGAAAGAAGTTTAATTGACTTAGAATTTCACATGGCTGGGGAGGCATCACAATCATGGCAGAAGGTGAATGAAGAGCAAAGTTATGTCTTATATGGTGGCAGGCAAGAAAGCATGTGCAGGGGAACTGCCCTTTATAAAATCATCAGATCTCATGAGGCTTATTCACTATCATGAAAACAGCACAGGAAAACCTGCCCCCATGATTCAGTTACCTCCCACTAGGTCCCTCCCATGACATGTGGGGATTATGGGAGCTATAATTCAAGATGGGATTTGGGCAGGGACACAGTCAAACCATATACATGCATTAAATCAATTTACATTTAATGTGATTATTTTAAGGTGTTCGTCATTTTGCTATTTATTTTCTGTATGTCTTATATCTTGTTTCTCACTGTTATTCTATAACTGCCTTCTTTTGTGTTAACTAGAAATTTTCTAGTGTACCATTTTAATTCTGTTGTGTTTTTTCACTGTTTACATATGTCAAAACTTATTAAATTGGATATTTTAAATATGTGCAGTTACTTGTACATAAATTATATTTTAAATCTGTTTTTTTTTTAATAAAATGATTAAGTTGAAAAGTACAAAAAGAGAAATATAAATATGTTTTCTTCCTTTTTATAGTTTGCCTTTCTATTTTGTGGACTATTTTCTTTGCTGTGCAGAAACTTTTTAGTTGGATGTAGTCTTACATTATAATTGCTTTTTCTGCTTATGCTTTTGGGCTCATATCAAAGAAACCATTGCTAATATCAATAGCAACAATCTTTTCTCTTGTTTTCTTCTAAGAGTTTTGAAGTTTCAAGTCTCATGTTTAAGTCTTTAATTTATTTCGAGTTTTTTTTTTTTTGTATTATGTAAGATAAGGTTCGAATTTCACTCTTTTCATGTGGATAATCAGGTTTTCCAGCACCACTTATTGGAGAGACCATCCTTTCTCCATAGCATATTCTGGGTATCCTTGTCGAAACTTATTTGACCATATATGACTAGGTTTATTTCTGGGCTATTTATTCCTTTCCGTTTGTCTATATGTCTGCATTTATGCCAGTACCATACTATCTTAATTATTGTAGCTTTGTAATATTTTTTGAAATAAAAAATGTGATGCCTCCATCTTTGTTGTTTTATCTCAAGAGAGCTTTGAATATTCAGGGTCTTTTGTGGTCCCATACAAATTTTAGGATTTTAAAAATTTCTGTAAAAAATTAACTTGACGTTTTTATGGCAAATGTATTGAATCTGTATATTGTTTTGAGTAATAGGGGAATTTTAGTAATATTAAGTTTTCCAATCATGAACATGGGATGTCTTTTTATGTATTTGTAGCCTCTTCAATTTTTTTCAGCAATGTTTTGTAGTTTTCGTAGTACCAGTCTTTAATATTCTTGGTTAAGTTTATTCTTAAGTATTTTATTTCTATTTTATGATATTTTAAATTCAATTTTTTAAATTTCTTTTTTGTAGTGTTCACTGTTAGTATATAAAAATGATACTGATTTTTCTGTTGCTTTTGTATCTTCAACTTTACTAAATTTATTACTTCTAAGATTTTTTCTGTTGAATTTTTAGGATTTTCTACATATAAAATTATGTCTTCTGCGAATAGAGAAATTTTCACTTCTTCCTTTCTGATTTGTATGCCTTCTATTTCTTTCTCTTGTCTAATTGCTCTAGCTAGGACTTCCAGTGCTGCATTAAATAGAGATAGCAAGCATAGGCATCCTTGCCTTGCTCCTGATCTTAGAGAAAAACTTTTCAGCTTCTCATTATTGAGTATTTTATCTATGGGTTTTTTATATATTGCCTTTATTAAGTCAATTTCCTTCTTTTTGGATTTTTTTTTTTTGGAATTTTTTTAAATCATGAAAGGTGTTGACTTTTGTCAAATGTTTTTTTCTGCAACTATTGAGATAATCATGTGACTTTCATCCTTTGTTGTGTTAATGTGTTCTCTCACATTGACTGATTTTGATTATGTCCAACCATTCTTGCATCCCAGAAAAAAATTCCAGTTAGTCATGATGTATGATTCTTTTAACACGCTAGTGGATTTTGTTTGCTAGTATTTGTTGGGGATTTTTGCATATATATTCATAAGGGATATTAGTCTGCAGTCTTATTGCAGTGTCATTGTCTGGCTTTGATATCAGTGTAGTGCTCGCCTTATAAAATAAGGTTGAAAGTTTTACCTTTTCTTCATTTTTTGGACGAATTTGAGAAGAATTAATATTAGTTCTCTAAATATGTGTGGTCAAATTCTGCATCGAGATCATGTCCTGGGCTATTTGTTTTGAGGTTTTTTATTACTGATTTAATCTTTCTTCATTATTTTTCTGTTCCGCTTTTCTATTTCTTCATGATTCAGTTTTCATAGGTCATATATTTCTAAGAATTTATCCATGTCTTCTAGATTTTCCAATTTGTTGGTGTATAATTATTCATAGTATTTGCCTATGATCCTTTCTATTTCTGTGATATTAATTGTAATGTTTCCTTTTTCATTCCTTTATTTATTTGAAAATTCTTTTTCACTTAGTTCAGCTAAATTCTTGTCAATTTTGTTCATTTTTTCTCATTCTTACATTTGTTGATTTGTATCTATTGTTTTTCTGTTACCTACCTATTTCATTTGTTTCTGCTCCAGTCTCTACAATCTCTTTTTTTTCCTGCTAATTTTGGGTTTAGTTTGTTCTTCTTTGTCTTGTTCCTTGAGTTGTAAAGTTAGGTTTTTTTCTATTAATATAGATGTTTACCCCTTTGACCTTCCCTGATAGTTCTGCTTTTGCTCGCCTCTTACGTTTTGGTTTGTTGTGCTTCATTTGTAATTATCTCCAGATATTTTCCAATTTCTTTTTTAAAGTTTTCTTTGAGACATTGGTTGGTCAGCAGTGTGTTGTTTAATTTCTCATACCTGTAAATTTTAAAGTTTTCCTTTGGTTATTTATTTTTAGTTCTATTTCATTGTGCTCCAAAAATATACTTGATATGGTCTCAATCTTCTTAACTTTGTAGGATTTGTTTTATAACCTAACATGTAATCTACTTGGAGAATGATCTGTGTGCACTTGGAAAGAATATGTATTCTACTGTTGGTTTATATAAGCCTCATGGCAAACAAAATGAAAATATATATTAGAAGATAAACAATCAAAAAAAAGAATCAAAGTATATTAGTACCAAAAAAATCAACAAAACATAAAGGAAGACAGAAAGAGAAGGAAAAAAAAGAGAAAAAAGCTGTAAGACAGAAAACAGTTAACATATTACAGACATGTCTATTAGGTCCATTTTATCTACAGCACTTTAAGCCTACTGTTTTCTTATTGATATTCTGTCTGGATATTTTATCCATTATTGTAAGTAGGGTATTGAAGTTGTATACAATTATTATATTGCTGTCTATATTTCTCTTGTCAGTTCAGTTAATGCTTGCTTTATATATTTAGTTCCTCTAATGTTGAGTGCATATGTATTGTAATTGTTATAGTTTCCTGATGAATTAACCATTTTATCTTTATATAATGTCCTTTCTTGTCTCTTGTGACAGTTTTTGTGTTAAAGCTTTTCTTGTCTGGAAATAAGTGCAGAAAATCTTGTCTCTTTTGGTTTCCATTGACATGAAATATTTATTTCTATCTTTTTTTTTTTTTTTTTTTTTTTAGCTTATGCATGTCCTTAAATCTAAAGTAAGTCTGTTTAGACAGCATATAGTTGAATCTTATTTTTTCTTACCCTTTCAGCCACTTTATATCTTTTAATTGTGGAATTTGATTTATTAACACATAAACTAATTATTGATAGGGAAGGACTTACTGTTGCCATTTTGTTATTTGTTTTCTGTCTTTTAGCTCTCTTTTTTCTCTTTCTTCTTTTCTTGCTGCTTTCCTTTATGTTGATTCTTGTGTACTAATATGCTTTGATTATTTTTCTTTTTTGAGTGTTTATCTTCTAATATATATTTTCTTTTTGTTTGCCATTAGCCTTATATAAACCATCTTATAAGGTGTTAAGTCTTTTTAAAGTCTACAATAGATATGTCTATTTTAAGCTTATAACAAGTTAACTTCAATTATATATAAATATTCTACACTTTTATGTCTCCCACAAACACACTATATATTATTGCTGTCGCAACTTTCATGTTTTTATATTGTGTATATATTAACACACTTTTATAGCTATAGTTATTCTAGTACTTTTTTGTATTTTATACTAGAAATAAAAGTGATTTAAATACCACCATTAGAGCACTATACTATTCTGTACTTGCTACATATTTACCTTTAGCAGTGATTTTATACTTTCCCATGCTTTTGATGTGCTGTTTAGTATCCTTTTGTTTCACCTTGAATAACTTTCTTTAACATTTCTTGTGTAGGTGGTCTAAAATAAATTATCTCAGCTTTTGTTTATTTTGGAAATTTTTTATTTCGTCTTCATTTTTGAAGGGCAATATTGCTAAGTATTTTGATCTTGTTTGGCAGTTTTGTTCTTTCAGTATTTTGATGATATCATCCAACTCTCTTCTATGTATCAAGATTCTGCTCAGATATCTGCTGATATCTCCCCGTATGTAACCATTCACTCTTCTCTTGCTGCTTTCAAAATCTTCTCCTTGTTGTTGACTTTTAACAATTTTTTGATAATTTATCTCTGTTTAGACTTTGGATTCATCCTAATTAGACATTTATTGGGGCTACTTGCACCTGAATGTCCACTCCCCTCCCTAGTTTTCAGTTATTATTTCTTCAAGTGACCTTTTCTTTCCTTTATTTCTCTCTTCCCTTCCTGGGACTTTCATAATGTATATATTTGTTTACTTTATGGTATTCCATAAGTCCATTAGGCTTTCTTGTTTCCATTCTTTTTAATATTTACTCCTCTGACTTAATAATTTCAGATGATTTATCTTTGAGTTTACTGATTCTTTTTCCTCCTTGATTAAATATGCTGCTTAACTCCTTCAGTGAATTTTAAAATTCAGTTATTGTATTCTTCAACTGTAGAATTTCTCTTTTTTATAGTTCCTATTTGTGTTAATATTTTCATTTGATTCACACTTAATTTTCCATATTTAATTTAATTGTATACTCTGTTATTTTATAACTTACTGAGCTTCTTTAAAATAATTATTCTGAATTTTTTCTAGTAACTTATAGATCTTTGGTTTTTTAAGAGTTAGTCACTGGAGTTTTATTTTGGTTTATTAATTGAGTCATTTTTCCTGTTTGTTTATGTTTCTTATAGGTTTGTAATTGTATCTGGGCATTTGAGGAAATAGCCACCTTTCTCAGTCTTCACAGACTGGCTCTGACAGCCTTCACCAGTGAATTGGCTGGGAATTACTGGTGCCTCTCAAACCTTTTACATGGATGTGTCTTTTCTAAACTTTTATAAGGACATTCCTAATTAGAAGGATTTACTGGTTTCTCTCTATATATATTTTTTCAGATGACTATATCTCTTTCTTTTTCTAGTATCTGACTATTGGACTATAGGCTTGGATGTTGGAGGTATGCTCCTACGGTTTCCCTTCTGTCTTGGGAAAAAGCCTTGATTTGTTTGTATTCTTCTGATTGCATTGACTTGTGCTGGCAACTACAAGCTACTTATTCCTCAACCCCCACCATTTTTTTTAATTTATTTTTTTTTCAGCTATCCTAGATGTCCTAACTATGCCATTTCAATCAATATTCCAGGTAAGGCAAGATAAAAGCAAATTCTGTGGGCAATGTACCGAAGATCTGGAGATGTTGGACACATTCTCTACTCTCTCTTCACTCCCAAGGGAAAAGTCAGAGCTGAGACAGGACTGTTGTAGGTAAAGTGAAATTGTTCTTTCCCCGGTCCAGTGTGGCTTTCTCTGTACTGTGTTTGTATTGGCTATTACAACTTCTCAACTGGATTCTGGACTTTTCAGAAAGGTATTTGTGTCCATATATCATTGATAAATTAATGTGCCTGTGAGAGAATAAGGACTGGGAGTTTTTATTCTGCCATCTTGTTGATGTCACTCTGCTTCAACTCCAAAACTCCTATTTGATTTTGTTTCATAATTGCTCTCTCTTCATTAATATTCTGTGTTTGGTGAGACATCTTTCTTTTAATTGCTTTAATTATATAGACATTTAAAACATCTTTGAACATATTTATAATATCTAATTTAAAGTAATTGTCTAAGTAAGTCCATTATCTGGGTAACTCTGGTGACAATTTTTATTAACTACTTTTTTATGTGTATATAGGTCATACTTTTCTGGGTTTTGTGTGTGTGTCATAATTTTTTTGACAAAATCTGAACGTTTTATATAATATGATGTAGCAACTCTATAAATCAAATCTTCTGTCTCACACATGTTTATTGTTCTTGCTGGTTTTATTTTCCTTTTTGTCCTATTTATTTATTTAGTAATTATTTTGGATTGATTGTCTAAAGTCGGTATTCCCAGTAGTCTGAAGTTACTGAAATCTCTTCAGTTAGGTAAGTGGTCACCTAATGATCATTCAGAAATTTTCTCATATACCTTGAATCAATTAGTCTTATACACTTTGCTGAGAAGCTCTGTGTTTGTGTTGTGGTGTGTCTTCAACATTCCAGCATGCAATTTTCAAAGATGCTTTAACCTTCACTTCCTGTTTATGCAAGGCCTCAAGATCAGCCAGGATTGTGATGTTAGAGTCTTCTTGGGTCTTTTCTGGGCATGTACACGGTCCTGCCCATTTGCATATCCTTGTAAGTCCCCAGGGACTTGGCAGACCTTTGCAAAGCTCCCAAGGACATCTCCTTTCCAGATATTCCTATTGAATATTTGCCTGGGCTCTTCTTTGCCTCAACTAATACAATAACTTTATGCAGCTAAAATGTTAAACAATTGTAGTGTTTGTTTTCAGAAAACACCCTGGGAATAGGGAGTTTCTCAGGGAGCAAGCTCTGGACCAGATCAAATAACAAGAATACCCTGCAAATGGGGCTGTTACAGGGAGCTTCCAGACAGGTCAAATTGTGGAAATGTCCTGGGGATGAAACATTTTTTACTTTTTAGTAGCTTCAGACTCTATTATCTCCCAACCCCACAGTGATTGAAAGGCTGCTATTTTTCACACCTACATGGAGCTGGGGGGAGGTATGTGTAAGTAGGCCAAGTTAAAAATGCCACAAACTCATATACACCATGGAATACTATGCAGCCATAAAAAAGGACGAGTTAATGTCCTTTGCAGGGACATGGATGAAGCTGGAAACCATCATTCTCAGCAAACTAACACAAGAACAGAAAACCAAACACTGTATGTTCTCACTCATAAGTGGGAGTTGAACAATGAGAATACATGGACACAAGGAAGGGCACATCACACACTTGGGCCTGTTTGGGGGTCGGGGGGGAGCTAGGGGAGGGATAGTAGGTGGCGGGTTGATGGGTGCAGCAAATCACTATGGCATGTGTATACCTATGTAACAAAATTGCACATTCTGCAAATGTACCCCAGAACTTAAAGTATCATTGTAAAAAAAAAATGCCACAAACTTTTCTGTTTTTACTGGGCTTAATTGGTTTTTCTTGTGTAAACTTCCTTCAGATTGTTCTAAGACTTTGGTTAATTTCCAAACTTCTAAAAATGTTAATTTTTATAATGCTATCAATGCTCTCATGGCTTTTATAAGGCAGTAGATTTCTATGGGTCCTCACTCCATCATTCTAAAAGTCATGCCTCTCAGGTAGATTTTGAAGATAAAGTATTATACTTTTTTTTGTTCCATCTTGTTATATTCATCCTATTATTGTAGCCTATTGAATTATTTTTATATGCTGATTGCATCGTATCATTCAGATATGCCCTAAATGTCTTTATCCCAATCATTAAACTATCTGATTTACCTTAAGAAGGTGCAAATTGTCAATATTCTGTAGGACTCTACTAGAGACTTTCTACTAAAGAACTTTCAGATTTCTATTATCTATGTACTTCTTGGATATGTCCCTTTATCAAACGGACCTCACCTCTACTGTATAATATATAAATGCATATTTTATACAATTTCAACTAGATAACATTTCATTCATATAGGAACTTCTCAATTTGTAACCTCATTTCTATATTGGAGTTGAATCTTTTATATACTTATACAAATGCAATTTGCTCCTTTTTGAAGAGTTGGGCTTAGAGAATAGAGACTTTACATTGAATGAACAATTCTGCTTGCATTCTACTCAATGAACATATTTCTTGGAGTGGCTGTGAGATGGTACATATGATTCGCTATCCTCTTAGTTAGTCTAAGTTTCGACATGCTTCTTATAATGCAAACATCTCACCATGCTCAATGTGTTTCTTGCTTTTCACAATATGTATTTTTCATGCAGTATGGTCCCTAACTGCAATCCAACTATTTAATCTGGTGCTCAGCAGAAGACACAGCAATCTGTTCCAACACAAGAGGGAGCCTTGCTGAGGTGGACTCCCTGAGAATTAGTATGTAGCTCTCAAACATTGCATTTCCCTAAACTAATTATAGCTATGTTCTATTTATGCCTTTTGAGCAAGCTTTATAATCTACTCCTAAATGTTCTACCTAGATTCATCTATGCCGCATGGCAAAGCTAGGTCATTCCAGAGAAATCATGCCTTGAACAGTGGCAATAGCCTCCATCTTTTAACTTTGTTTAGTTCTCAGTTTATGTCAGTGTTGATGAAAACATACAAGGCACCAAAGACAGACCTAGCAGGAATTCTGTTCTGCGGAAATTTAATTTACTACAATTTCACAATTATTCCAATTATTCTCAATGTGGTGCTCTTTCCAGAGGATATATGAGATGTTGTCCTTCTTGCTCAGTTTTACTAGAAATAGCAAGGTTTTCTAGTACACTACCATGAGGTTGCAAACTCATCACAATAAGCACTCAAAAATTTGATTATAAACTAAGCACAAGTTGAATAAAAGCTTGTCTTTCTATAACACAGCATTATTTAATAACACAGGGGCAGACTTAAGCTTGTGCAATGACCTTAATGTCAGAAGTTCAGTAATAATCATGCTATCCAATGTGGCTCTTTAATTCTTGTTTTAAGCTGAAGATAATCAGGTCTACACTCCCTAAAGAGTAAACTACCAACAATGCACTGTCAGGAAAATTATGGAAATGAAATAAGTTTGTTGGGTAAAAGAATTCTCCCTCATATTTTTTTGTTTTATTGGTTGAGGAAAATTGGCATCATAAAAAACAAAAACAAACAACAAACAAAAAACAAAACAAAACCAGCAAAGTGATTTTTTTTCTATAAGATAGTATTTCCAGAGGATGGTATCCATAGTGCTTAGCTGAGGATTACCTAAAAACCTTGTTTAAAATGTAGATTAACTAGCTTTACCACCCCTCCATCAATTTCTTAGATATCCCCAGATGATTCTGATACAAACTGTTGTGTGAACAGGTACCACTAGATAATTCTAACATAAAGCACTGTTTAAAAACCACTGCTCTAGGCATTGAGAGCATCTCAGAAAGTAAAGCTGATTTGTTGAGTAAAGCAGTGACAAAGGCTTTTTTTCCCCTCACCTAGCAATTGTTTACTTTGTTAACAATTCAGGTTTATTGCTCTAGTTTTTAAAAGAAGTTTATATCTTTGCCATTTCAAGTTCAGATCAGTTACAATCTCCTTATTAAGTAACCAAACAATACTATTCCATCACCCTGTGGTGAGACTCTGAGAGCCTGCTCAGTGGGAAGTGCTCCACCTTTACATGAGAATCCTGCCACCTGGTCTCCTAGTTGTATGCTGTTTAAGAATAGTTCCCCCTGAACTTGGTTCATGAGAGGGTGATTGTGTGCTGCTAGCTGCAGGGCCACTTATTGATTTCAAAAATATGTCGTTTGCTTTCCAAAAGAGGTTGGCTGCCATTATGCTTGTGAGTCACTTTTTTTTTTGTTTGTTTATTTGTTTGTTTTTTGAGACAGAGTTTCACTCTTGTTGCCCAGGCTGGAGTGCAGTGACGCGATCTCGGCTCACTGCAACCTCCCTCTCCCGGCATCAAGCGAGTCTACTGCCTCAGCCTCCCGAGTAGCTGGGATTACAGGCATGTGCCACCATGCCCGGCTAATTTTTTGAATTTTTAGTAGCGACGGAGTTTCACCACGTTGGCTAAGCTGGTCCTAGCCAACTCCTGACCTCAGGTTATCCACTTGCCTCGGCCTCCCAAATTGCTGGGATTACAGGCATGAGCCACCGCGCTCAGTCGATTCACTTTATTTTAACAGAAAGAACTGGAGAGGGAATTGTATTGAAAGATTTTATTCCACTAGCTCTTTTATCTCCATCAATATTCAGTTAATCAGTGCAACCTTATCACCCTCAGAGAGAAATGTTAATTCCACTAGATAACTTGTCCAGGTGTGAGAAGCTAACTTTCTCCATTACAGGGTTGTGGATGAATCATTAAATGCCTTAGGAGTAACATGTTTATCGCTTTTAGGTAAGTTTTCCTGATTCTGAGCACTGCTATTCAATCTTTGAATATCTCTTTGAAATGCAAAAGGCATCCATGTTATACATAGTACACACAGTAAAAGAAGTTATCTATTAGAAATTTAGTTCATCTGTTATGCTAGTGTTCAGTGAAAGAAAAATACATCACAGAACTCTAGGACTTGAAGGTATACTAGGAAATTACCACCTATGTTATGTGTCCCTGAAACAACTTTTAGTAACAATTGTCCACGTACGCTTTTATTCTTTTTTTCCCCTCTCCCTATTTCTCAATCCCCTTTTTACTCAAACCATTCTTTTTTTATTTTCTTTCTGCCTTTTCTGACTGCCATTGGTGTCCAATTAAATCCAACAACACTACTTATAACCTAAGCTAGTTCATTTTTCTGCGTACAAAACTATACTAAGCCTTTTATGAAGACAATCAGGTGTAACAAGAACTACATATGTTATTAGTCAGAATGTAAACCTGGGTTTACATTACATTACAAATAGTGTATGTGAAAGGGGACCGCCAGTCATGGCAGGCACTCAGTAAAGTTGCTCTTAAAACTAGTAATTGACATAATTAATTACTTAGCCTCTCTACATGAGAACATTCTCTATAAAATCAAGAGTAGAGTGGAAGTCGTAAAATGTGCTCTGTGGTTGGTAAGGATTGAACAAGCTATCACAGGCAAACTTTCATCATGTGTGACATTTATTGTGTGCTCATTGAATGCATTTTATGCAGATTAACAGAAGTACTACTGGTAATAAGGTCATTCATTATGAATTTTCCAAGATAGAATATTTGAAATGGGGACTGTCACCATATTTCATTGAAAATCACATAAATTACAATATATTTGTGTATTAACAATATTTTCAGAAAGTAGACCAAAATGTCTTTTATCAGATCCCTAGGCCTTATTTTAGACTGGGAAATATGATCACTTTGGTTCCTGGAAATTATGTAAAACGGTAGAATAATTTGCTTAGGGCTTTCTAGCCAGCCACAGCAGTCTCCAAACCCCAGAGCCAGAAAAAGTGGTATAAATGATAGTGAGCTAGAGGTTAGTCTCACAGAAGAGATCAGATACCAGTTCACTTTGTACATATCTCCAGAACTCCATTCTTAGATCTGACATTTACATGTCTCTAAATGAGTCTTCCTCACTGGCATTTATTAGTGAAGTTTCTGGGAACACAAAAACATTTCTGATTAATAAGATATTTTGTTAAGTATAATTCAATGCTCTGCACTTGACAAGAAACATTTTAAGCCATGCTGTTATTTGATAGCCAGATTGCTGATTTAAAGTAAATTAAAGGGATTTGAAGCTGTATTGAATAAATTACCACTTACCTCCCGTTTCTTTATCCCTCTTTAATTTTTTACATCAATTACTGTACATGTTGAATAGATAAAGTGGACAGCACAAACATATCAGTTAGGCTCTGTGAAGTTCCAATGAGAAGCAGTTAAATTCTACATGAGAAAATGGGCAAAGGAAGAGGCCCATGAAACTATATGAGCCAGAGAGGTTCCATATATCACAGACCATAAAAACAAAAGCAAACCTGACAATATTTTTGGAGGTTTTAAACTTTAATAAAATATGAACATTGCAAAAATAAAGCTATTTAAGTTAGTAAAAACATTTTCGTATATTTTTATTTTGCTTTTAGTATTGGTATTTACATCCGAAATATTACATTATTGTGCAAGGATGAGACCATATATTATTAAGTTCCTATAAGGGCAAATAACCTATCTGAATCACAATAATTTTGTATTTTTATAAAAATCCAGATAGCTGTGATTGATTTTAGATACTCAGCTGAGTAAAGAACAAAATAAAGAAAATGTAAAACCCACTTTAATTGTGAAGTAAACATGAAAATAAATTAAATGAATGAAATGAATGCTTTAAACATAAAATACATTATTACTTTATTCTCTTAAGTTACAGAAAGCCAAGAGGGCAATGGAGCAAAGATTACATTGGCTTTTACTCATTACTTTGCAGAAGGAAAAAGGCCTCTGTTTATATTTGACCGTATATTGATTTAGTTCCTTATACAGAAGTTCAAAACCTCTCCTCCCTCCTTTTTTTCCCCAAAGAATTTTTTTTTCTGGAAATCTTGTTTTCTCAGCAAAGGTTACTTTCAAAGGAAAAAAGAAATCCCTGATGATCACAAAGGATGACAGAGGATGGCTTGTCCTTTTTCTATGTAGGAAAATGTAAGCTATTTGCAAAATAATTGGGAAGTTCAGCCTAAAGGTGACTTTTTCACATGTAGGAGAGAAAATATTAAGAGCCAATAGAGAAAGCGATTACATTATACCAAAGGAGAAGGAGGAACCTAGGAATTCTCGATGGGCCTATATTTTTCTCGTAAATGTTTTGACTTAAGGCAAGACCACATCAACCACGTATCTAGGATAAGTGCAAAGAGAAAAACAAAATCTGGACTTATCCATACCTCCTGAAACATGTCTATACTTGGATGGGACTTCAAAATGTAGTTCTTTTATACTGGTCAACAATAAGTTGCGTTTGACTGAGGGAGATGAGAATCAGATTTTTCATCCAACTGAAATGAATGTGCTCTTTATTCTGTATCTCCATTACAAAAAAAAAAAAGAACCTGGAACTAATCTTTGGAAAACAAAATAAAACAAAACACTAGTGATTAAAATCCATCAGACTGACAAACCACTGATAATTATAATCATAGTACTATCTACAAACTGGCTGTGTGTTCACTTAACCTGGGATAATTATTGTAGGTGTCCTACCTTTTCGCAGGCTATTTCTTACTCCTTACGATTTATTTTTCTGTTACATAGTGGAGATCCAATAATAGAAGGGGCCCAAGTAGAGCTCACAAGCATTCATTCATTCAAAAAACATTCACTCTCTGCTATGTGACAAGCATTGTGCTAATGATAAAAGAGAAAATAGGAAAAAAACGAGGAAGGAAGGAAGTGAGGGGAAAAAGGAAAGGAGAAATGAAGAAAATGAGAGAGGAAGAGAAAAAAAAAGGCAAGACTCCTGTCCTCATGGAGCTTGCAGGCTAATGGGAGTGATAAATTATAATATATGCAAATTAGCAAATGTGGTAAGTGCTAAAAGAAAGAGCTATATTCTGCTATGACAGCATGTAATACCTCTTACTCACTTCTATTATATAATAGGTGAATTTAACTTAGAAAGATTGGGAAAGACATCCCTGATGTGACAACTAAGCAAAGATGAAGTATCAACAGTGAAAGGTAGAGAAGAATGTTTCTGGAATTTCTTTCTTTTTTATATACCAGTCTGCATTCACAGTCTGTAAACTGAGATGGACCAGGCAGGAAGCTTAATAATCTTCTTTACTTGCCTGTTCTGAAGCTCCTTCCAGAGCCAGAGCTAGCCTTAAACTGCCTGCATTGACATTCTTTCCTCATAGTTTTTCTTCCAAGATCTAGAAAGCCAAAGACACTTCCCCTGACAGAGCATATTTCTGACTCAAAATGCACCCATCCTAACACAATAATTTCAGAGTGTAAAGGAGAAAATAAAGGAATAATCACTTTATCCTTCTCATCAAAAGATAACTTTTATATCTAAAATAGGTCTTTCAAGCATTTAGAGTTTAGTGTTCTTTCTCTTTCTCTCCATGTCTCTTTATCTTACTAAGGTACAACCTTAGTAAAATCAAGTTATTTTTTATTGTCTAGACCTAGAACATCACCATAATATATTTGGTTCACAGGAACAAACATATAAAAATAATTATATTTAATTATTTTTCCTGATACACCTTAATGTATCAGGAACATCTTGTTTTTCCTGATATGTGTAAATCTTTTTTCTATTATTTCCAAAGATATTTGTCTTCTGTGTCTCCCTATGTATGTGAAATAATACAAGTTAGATTATTTTGGTCACTATATAATATTATGCCTAGGATGAATCAGTATTATTTTTTAAAAACTTTATTTAAAAATTAATTTTATAAAAACCTTTTCAGATACAGGAGCAAAGGTCATATGAAATAACCTATAGTTTTTTTCAGATTTTTCATGTAATCATTTTGTATTTTTTTGACTCTTGAAGATGTGCGTTTGGAAACAAGAAGTTTCCCTTCTTGTAAACAAGAAGTCCCGTCAAGAATGGGACTGTAATAGTCAGTTTCTTAAATAGCCGCAGATGTAATCAATGAGTGCCTACATATTTAAATTAATCTGGTTTATTTAAGTGATTTTTCCATAAAGCTCTAGCCATTCTTAATTTAGTTTTCTGTCACTAATTTCCCTGGTAGGCCTGTCAAAGGCTCAATTTTTTATTTCCCATATTCAGTATACATTAAATACTCGTCTTATGTATCCCTAATAATGTGTCTTACTCTGACTACTCAAATCTATATGATTAGGTGAGTTTTTTGTTTGTTTGTCTGTTTGTTTTTCTTGAGACAAGGTCTTGCTCTGTCACCCAGGCTGAAGTGCAGTGGTGTGATCATGGCAGCTTTGAACTCCTGGGCTTAAGTGATCCTCTACCTTAGCCTCCTGAGTAGGTGGGACTATAGGTACACATCACCAGGCCTGAGTATTTATTTTTATTTTTGTAGAGACTGAGTCTTGCTATGTTGACAGAGCTGGTTTCTAACTCCTGGCCTCAAGCAGTCCTCCTGCCTCGGTCTCCCAAAGTGCCGGATTTACAGATGGGAGAGGTGTTTCTTGTATTTCTGCTAATGATTTGTTTCCAATTTTCTGGGGCTTTCCTATTTGTATTTTATTTCCTTACATATATATTTTAACCAATTGAAAGTTCTCCTTCTTTCTTGCCTTTTTGCTGAATTTATTTATTTTTAATATATAGAATCCTCTACCACTAAGAAGTATATCTTTTTCTGAAAATTGTTACTTCTATCATAGGTTGATTTATAATAGCAAATCTGAAAACAATATGAATATAAGATATAGATGTTGGTTTAAATAAATAATGAAATGTTTACTCATTGTGCTATTGTTATTAAAATGATAATTGCAGTTTATAAAAACAGTGTAGATGCTTATACTATAATGCTAAATAGAAAAGGCAAGCTATATGATTTAATATTTAATATTCAATATTATTACTGAAACAAAGTAAATAAAATATTATTACTTACAAAAAATATTGGAAGTAAATATGTGAAAGGAGCAGTGACTATTTCTCGGTAGTGGAACTACAGAGGTGATTTTTTTTCTATTTTCCTGTACTGTATTTTCCAACTTTAGAAATTGAACACATTTTTAATAAAATTTAATATTTTTAACTATCTTCTCTAAATATAGACTTTACTGGTCAAGGCTTTAGAATTACACATTTAAAATGACAAAATTATTGTTTACCATAGAACATCGTGGTAGGTAGCTTCTAAGCTGGTTCCCAATGGTTCCAGACTCCTCATATTTGTGTCACTGTCTAACCCCTTCCCCTTGAATGTATGCTGAGTCAAGTGAGTTGCATCAAATAAATAGACTACGGTAAAAGGTATGGGATATAACTTTCAAGATTAGGTTAAAAAATTAGGGCTTTTGTCTTGCTCTCTCTCTGGCTCTCTCTTGCTTGCTCAGTCTGATGAAGCTAAGCATCATGTTGTGATCTGCTCTATAGAGAGATCTATAAAACAAGGATTTGAGGGTATCCAACTGACAGCCAATGAGAAGAGGAAGCTTTGAGTTGAACATCCTGTGAGCAATTGAATACTTACAACAATCTCATAAGTGAGCTTGGAGGCAGCACCTTCTCCAGTTAAGGTTTCAGATGAAAGCTCAGCCCATGTAGACACCTTGATTTCACCATCACGAGAGACTAAAATGGAAGACCCAGAAAATCTTCACCTGGACTTCTGACCCCCACCCCAAACTATAAACATTTGTTGTGTTAAGCTGTTAAGTCTTGGGATAATTTGTTTTGCAGCAATAGGTAGTTGATATAAATATTTTCTGATACTTTTAAGCATTTTAGGTTTAATTTCACCCAAATATTTTCCAAAAGACAAGTGTGATTGAAAGGTGACCCAATGATAAAAATGGAGTAGTATAAATCTGCAATGTTGATTAAATGAAAATATAAAGATAATTCTAATCTGAGAGAAATGGTAGTTGTCTTGTTTTAATTAACAAGTAGAGTTTGTACACATTTATGATGCACAATATGATATTTGGATCTATGTACACATTGCGGAGTAGCTAAATTAAGCTATTTAACATAGGCATTGCCTCCATTACCATTCTTTTGTGCTGGTAATGCTTAAAATGTACTTACCTCATCTGCATCTGCATGAAACTGGTCAGAACTGGCACAATAATGGTATTCACAGCAATGGCAGAAATAAGAAAAGGTGAGGCCAAGAGGACTGCACAATGGGTGTCTGATAGAGTCTACCCCTCACATCCAAATACAGAATGCAGGAGAATGATTACATCTAAAGAACGTAGGGGAAATGAGTTGCAAATAAAATGTTAAGATTTGCAAAAGCTGAGCGGTACATAAATAAGTATTTCTTATATTATTTTAATAATATTTTCTATGACATTCAGTATGAAATATTTCAATATAAAAATTTAAAAACAGAGACAGTAATGTTTAAAAAGGTAAACAACTTTTTATAGATTATTTCCTTTCAAATTACCATGGCTCAACATATTCTTTTTTATCTTTACTGTTTATTTTAATATTCCTTTCTGTCTCAACCCTATGTGGGAGAGATAATTATTAGGTTGATATGTTTCTATACAACTTAAAAGTACTGAACATTTAAAACCTCTGTGTTTTTTTACACCTGTCAACAGTGAAAATTTAAGTTTAAGATGTCATTTTTGTGTGTGACTGCCTTCTTTCACTATCAGCTTGGCATGGTTCATTCTCTCACTTTTTTCATATGTTTGTTCCAAACAGAGCCGTTCCATTACTATTCTGCCTAAAGGAACATATTTATAAAGTTCTATTCCCTTATTCTACTTTTTATTTTTTGCAGCACACTGGAATGTATTTTTTTTGTTTATTGTTTGTTTCCCATTAGAATATTAGTTTCATGATGACATATTGTTGTGTCAACCTCTGTATGGCTAGCATGTAGAAGAGTGCTTGGCATATTTTAAGTACTGAATAAATACTTGATCAGTGAATTAGTGAAAAACAGTGAAGAAACTTTGAAGTTATTTTACAAAAATGTCAGATTTATCAAAGTTCTTTGTTATTTTTCACATAAATAAAAGTGGACACAGAAAGACAAAAAGACTGAAAGTATATAAAACATATTACATGTCTCTGTGTGTGGGTACAAAGCATATCCCCACACATATTTATATATATATATATATATATACAAACACATACATTCATATATGTGTGTGTCTGTGCATATATATACACACAAACACACACACACACACACATATATATACACACACACACACACACACACATATATATATATGCATATCTGTATTACATTTTTTTTTCCTATCAGCAGGACATGGACTTCCCTCTTATTTAAAGATCAGGAAAAAAAGAAACCTTAACAGCAGATACTTGCATTGTATCTATTGGATTCCTTAAAATTTAAGCTCCCAGACTTTCTAGAAATGCAGTAACTTTTCAAAGCATGGTTCAGCAAAACACATATTATTATAACTTGAAACAGAACTCATTTGAACACCTAGATTATTTTGAGCATGGTTTTCAAATAATTTAATTAATATATTAATAATGTTTATTAAAATAACACAATAGAAACATTCCTACATTTTAAATATGTCCATAATATTTTATAGGTTCTTTATTCTATTCAATTTTTTTGTTTGTTAATATATAAACAATACCTGAGAACATTTTTGTTGTTTAAGATTTTGTAGAAACATGTAGAGGAATATAACCCAAACATCATATATCTTTCCATAAGTAAAATAATATTATGCATATTCCCTTGAGACTTCATTACTTAACATTATGACTTGTATATTGTTACATTACAACACATGTACTTGTTGGGAGACATGTTTCCGTGGGTATCTTATGTTTCTGTGAAAAAAGGGGACACTAACTGCCATTTGTTCTGGACTATCTTTTTAAGGATGTTTATAATGCAAACGGCATTGAAATATACTGAAACTATCTTTTTCCCGAGCCAAGGGTAGGTATTTTTACCCTCCAATATAATGCAGATGTCTCCCTGCAAAGCAAATTTCAATCAGTTTTGTTTACAGCTCATTAGAAAAGATAATGGTTCCCCAAACTTGAGCTTCCTCAGGTGTGACACAAACCTACTGTGCACAGCATCCACTTGTGCCTCTTTGTATTACCCTTGTGAGCCTTGGGGTCAAGAAAAACAGACACAAACATGAAAGTATGCTGCTTGCTGCCTTGTGAGTAATAGATTTATTTGTCTCTGATTGGGAGTCTCATGTCTCCAACCAGCATCCGTGAAACTGTAGCAGGCTAACTTGTTATTTGGCCAGTAGAATATAATATGTGACCCTTCACAGTTCTTGACAGCTATTGATTATGAGGATAGGATGCTGACAGAGACATAGCTCTCTAGAGGAGAGAGGATGAGGGCCTTACAAGCCAGTCTAGGGATATAAAATGACTATCTGAGATCCATGCGTGCATGCTGTTGCAAAAGTGATGGGGGGCAAGAAGTAAAGGACTCTAGCTGTCCTACCTGTAACTGAATGTTAAAAAGCTGAGCAATGAGTGAAAGGATTAAAACAAGGCACTCAAATGGTGTTTGGGTTGTTTCCACTCTGCTGGAGGAGGGAGAAAGGAAGGTTTTAGTCATGACAATGGAGCCATAAGCCCTAAGCCTCAGCTGAAAGGCAACGTGAATGCAAGAACTGAGTCAAGGTGTCCCCAAGCTGAAATAAATGGTGTCAACATGAATATATAGAACTTTTGGTGGATCTACAACATTAAAGTTCATTTAGTTAAGCCATGAGTAGCTGCCAGGCTTCTCAAAGCTGATAGTATCTTGTTTACTGGAATGGAGCCACTCCTTCCCTCCAGGTCCTCTCCACACCCCCTCTGTTATTCTGACCTCATCTACTTTAAGTACAAAGATGATTAGATGTGGAGCTTGTCCTCACGAGGGATTGATATGGTTTGGCAAGGGATTGATATGGTTTGGCTGTGCCCCTACCCAAATCTTAACTTGAATTGTATCTTCCAGAATCCTCACGTGTTGTGGGAGGGACCCAGGGGAGGTAATTGAATCATGGGGGCTGGCCTTTCCATGCTACTCCTGTGATAGTGAATAAGTCTCACAAGATCTGATGGGTTTGTCAGGGGCTTCCACTGTTACTTCCTCCTCATTTTCTCTTGCTGCTGCCATGTAAGAAGTGCCTTTCACCTCCCACCATGATTCTAAGGCCCCCCCCAGCCACGTGGAACTGTAAGTCCAATTAAACCTCTTTTTCTTCCCAGTCTTCTGTATGTCTTTGTCAGCAGCATGAAAACAGACTAATACAGGGGCCAAGGGCTAATATGTACTTAAATGAATACGCTAGAGAATTTTAGGAAGAAAAAGAATTGAAACTTTGAAGACTATTGGATATAGTTCTTACATCACCATCCTATCTAATCCCTTTGGAGGAGGGGGTGAGACCCATTTAAACTGATGGACTTTGGACTGAGTTCAGAGTAGGAAAGCAAAGTCTAATGCAATCGTGTGAGTGAGGTTTTTCAGCATATTTATTGTTGCTCTTGCATCTACATTTGAATTTATAGTAAAAATTGATCTTATATGCCTATACTTTCTTATCTGTTTATACTGAAGAAGATTATCCCAATTGGAAAGAAGCCACATATAAAGAAGTGCTAGTACCTTTAAAACTCAAAACCCTATTCACAATTTTGATCTATAAGTCTCTATAACTGATGATTTTTTTTCCAATTATGTATTTTGGGACAGGGAGGCAGCCTTCACATGGAGGCACCCTTGGGGTTTTGAACTTATCCTGCCCTTTTTTAAAGTTTTACCTTTCGGGGTACATCATATGCAGGTTTGTTATACAGGTAAACTTATGCCATGGTGGTTTGCTGCACCTACCAACCCATCACCTAGGTATTAAGCCCAGCATACATTAGCTATTTTTCCTGATGCTCTCCCTCCTTCTGCTCCCACCGACAGGTCCCGGTGTGTGTTGTTCCCCTCCCTGTGTCTGTATATTCTCATCGCTCAGCTCCCACTTATAAGAGAAAACATGCAGTGTTTGGTTTTCTGTTCCTGCATTCATTTGCTGAGGATAACAGCTTCCAGCTCCATCCAAGCCCCTGCAAAAGACATGATCTCATTCCTTTTTATGACTACATAGTATTCCATGGTGTATATATGCCACATTTTCTTTATCCAGTCTATCATTGATGGGCATTTGGGTTGATTCCCTGTCTTTACTATTGTTAATACTGCTATAATGAACATATGCTTACGTGTATGTTTATAATGGAATGATTTTTATTCCTTTGGGTATATACCTAGGAATGGAATTCCTGGGTCAAATGATATTTCTGGTTCTGGATCACTGAGGAATCTCCACACTGTCTTCCACAATGGTTGAACTAATTTAGATTTCCCTCAACAATGTAAAAGCATTCCTATTTCTCCACAACCTTGCCAGCATCTGTTGTTTCTTGACTTTATAATAATCACTATTCTGACTTACGTGAGATGTTATTATGGTTCTGATTTTCATTTCTCTAATGGTCGGTAGTATTTATCCCCATTTTTGTAAATGAGCTATTTGCTTGCTATTGGGCTCTTATGAAATGGACACCAGATCTTTTTAAAGGCCTTGTGACCGTTAACTTGTTATTTCTATTTTGGTATGGATCGAGTAAGACTCAATGACTAACAAGGTGGGAAAGACCTACTAAGCCTCACTTTTTAAATGAAAATAGTTTATTTAAGAATGCAGCCATCCTTGCCACACTAGTATCTTGATTTTATATGAAAAGTGGCAACTATCCTTTTGTGAGAAAATGTATCACTCACTCTGCCACCTGAAGCAAAGGTGCTGATACAATGGGGCCCTCAACTCAAAAATTTTTACTTAAATTCCTTGTCCTGGTTCACTCATAGGATAATCTTAAACTTGTGTTGTCCACTGGTCTGTGGCACCTGTTCAACCTTAGCTCCAGCTATACAGAAACAAAAATGGACATAGCCACTCTGCTCAAAGACAGAACTCAAGCCTATTCTCATAGATCTGGCTACTATTCTTCCTAATGAATCTTGTTTTGTTATTACTGTTGCTTATGGCCTAGTTCTTTGCTACTTGGAAATCTAGAGACTGACAGATCGAAAACCTTACTTTTTGGGACTATAGGCTGTTGTGTTGAAAGCAGTTCTGGCTACTGACCGAACTGTCAGAGTCATGTGTGTAGATGCCAGGTAAGGGCCCATTCTCTGAAAAGACTGATGTGAATAAAGCTTCTGTTCAAGTCTATACTGATCAGATTACCCACCAATACTGTATGAGTCTCTCATAGTACTGCCACAGACAATACATCCATCATCAGAGAGGGGAAACAAAGTAAAGGAGTCTATGTTTCTGATGCAGAGGCCATCAGTGCATGCCATGCATGTCACCCCTGCCAAAATTTACTTGATTTTTTCATGATGGAAGAAAGCCACATAGCACAGGTCATATTGTCCTGTCCAGTTCTGGTACAATGCTCATGTTAGATATTTGAATCCTTCTCAAAGCTAAGGGTTTTATTTCACTTTTGATGACACTTTTTCAGGTTACAGAGTTTCTGTTCTAGTCTTACTAGCTGATTCTGGTCATGTCAATATGGCCTTTAAAACTAGCAGGTGTCATGTGTTCAGCTTTTCTGGACCATTTGCAGTCTGAAAATGGAACTTTTTTTTTTTTTATCACAAAAGTGACTCAACAGTAAGCTGATAGTCCAGGTATTTGATGGCACCTCACGCTTTCTCCATTCAAAAGTATCTGTTAATTGTCATTGGGTATCTTCTCAAAAATTATCTCAAATAATTTTTCATTCCAATTTTCTTACCTTCTCTTGATCCAAACATATCAGTAACATGACTTTGTCATTGGATTTAGGTTTCTTCAGAATGGGATCATTTCTTCTCAGCAGCTTTCTGGATAATAATCAGGACAAAAGGAGTGGGGCTGGTTATAAGGCCCTATACTGAATATTCAGGATTCAGCCCAACCAGTCCTGGGCATGATATGTCATTTTTCCCCCAATGGTAGCCCTAGGCCGATGTGGTTGATACGCTCTCAAGGTGACAGTCTGACCAAAAGGGAGACTAGAGAATCCAAATAAATAGTTCTGGTTAAGTTTTATAAAAATGACTTTGTGCTTGTTGTACCTGACTCTTCCATATGTAAGATGTGGATGTAGACAGGAGATGATTAGGGAGAAATATAACATTATGACCACTGATTTGTGAAGGTGGTAAGGAACGCTTTACATTTTGGGAAATATGGGAGAGGGAAGGACATTAATGAATCTTTATCTTTCAAAACCACCTTGGAATCTTTCTTCCAAATGTAAATGTCCTGGTGTGGCTCTCCCATAGCCTTGACAGAACCTTAAATTCAACTTACTACCAAGTCTTTCATCCCCCACTGACTAGCATCAGCTGTGAATTAGCCATTATTCTCCTTAACCTTCATACATTTATTAGAAACAATGACAGGTGGCTCAAACTCCTGCACCTCCTGTGCATAACTTTCAGATATTCTCCCATTCTCACTTTTCTGTAGGGTGGATGAATACTGCCTTGTTCATGGCCAACAAAAAACATGAGTTTAATTGATTGCCCACAGGCAGTCCCTCTGAAAACAAAGATGATATTAGATTATTAAACTGAATGAAGAATGTTAAGGTCTGCCAGCTACCCAAAAGGCCGTATTGTAGGCACTATAAACCCGTACCTTCTGACTAGTGACAAGTTCTGCTGATAGGCCCCCAACCATTGTAAATAACATTTTCTTTCCTTGAGCATTGTGTACACTCTAGGACTGTACTTCTTGTGTGAAACCCAGGCATTAACTTGCCTCCCTGTAGAAAACATGGTAATTTGTACCTTAGGGATGGCTATAAGAAGCTTTCAAGTATTTTAAGAAACCACTGCCTTGGCCCCGGAAGGTATTCAGTTTAGTTTTGACTCACAAGCCAGGGTTATTATAGAATATAGAATTGTACTAGGTTCTTCTTTATAAGTCATGGTAGATTCTATTCAATCACTAATACATCCTCTTGTACCTGTAGTAATATCTTGAGGCAGGTGGAGAGGTCAGTTAAAAACAACAACAATTTAAGTGTAGACAAAGGCTGCTAGAGTAGATTTTAAATGTTCTCACCACAAAGTAACTTCGTGAGGTGATGCGTATGTTAATTAGCTAGATTTAGTCATTCCATAATATGTTTGTATATGCACATATATATTTTCAACATAAAATGTTGTGCATGAGAAATACATACAATTTTGTCTTTTTTTTATTTCCAATTTTTTTTTTTTTTTTTTTTTTTTGAGAAAGGGTCTCACTCTATCACCCAGGCTGTAGTGCAGTGGCGCGATCTCGGCTCGCTGCAACCTCCCCCTCCCGGGTTCAAGCGTTTCTCCTGCCTCATCCTTCCCAGTGGCTGGAATTACAGGCACGTGCAACCACGCCCGGCTAATTTTTTGTATTTTTAGTAGAGATGGGGTTTCACTGTGTTGGCCAGGATGGTCTCGATCTCCTTAACTCATGATCCACCCGCCTTGGCCTCCCAAAGTGCTGGGATTACAGGCGTGAGCCACTGTGCCCAGCCCCAGTTTTTATTTTACATCCAGGGGGTACATGTGCAGGTTTTATACACCAGTAAATTTTCTCGGGTGTTTGGTGTACATACAATTTTGTCACCCAGGTAATCAGCATATCTGGCAATTTTTGAAAAAGGTGAAAAAAAAAAAAAAGGGTAAATCCACTTGGCTTTCCATTATGAACATGATGTTTACTCCACCCCAACCTCCAAAATGTGTATGTTGAAGCCCTAATCCCCAATGTGATTGTCTAATTTAGAGATGGGGACTTTAGGGAAATACTTAAAGTTAGATGAAATCATAAAGATGGGGCCCTGATCTGATAAAATTAGTGTTCTGAATCTGCTGCAACCTCAATCTTGGACTTCCAGACTAGATAACTGTGAGAAAATAAACTTCTGTGGCTTAAGCCATCCAGTCTGTCATGGCAGTGCAAGCAGACTAAGCCACTTTCAAAGTTAGGCCCTGATGGTTTACAGTATTTATTCAATTGCTCAGACTTAGAACCCTTTGATAGTAAACTTAATTAAATGACATATGAAACAAAGTAAATATATTTAATCTTAACCCTGTTGATCAGATTAATCAGAGTCACTGAGGTAGTGGCATACTCATGGGAAAATTTGATAGATACCAAAATGGTGTGGAAACAAAGGGTGTGCATTGTTGGTAGAAACTTTTCCATAAGTCTCTTGTTTTACAAAACTTAGGAGCAGTAGCACTAACGGGGCTTTTGTTCAGGATTACCCCTTTTAAAATGTTCATAAGGAAAACAGCCCTGGGGAGGTAGAGGGAATTTGACAGACAGGAGACAGGGATGATGTGTAACTCCCACTTGGACAGACAGAACAGTGTGTGGAGACACACTGTTGACTTTTGCTCCGGGAACCCACACAGGAGTGTACCAGAAACAAAACAAAACAAAACAAAAAATCATGGAATCTTTGAAAGAAGGAGCAGGCTGCTGCAAATTCCATGAGACAGGCAAAATCTCTGGTGCTCTCTTAAATGTGCCACCTCCTGGCTGGAGGCTCACCAGCTCATGCCATTACAGCAACTTTTGACAGAACAGCACTGCTCCAAGGAAGGAGGAAACAAACAAACAAACAAACAAACAAACAAACAAACAAACAAAAACAGTCTCTTTGCCTGCAACGTCCTGGCCAGTGATCTTGAGTCTGTCTACATGACAACTTTACTGCTGGCATAACCAGCATCTGAGAAAGCCAGAACACAAAACATCTCTGAAACCAAGGATTCTAACAGAGTCTACTTTACTCTCTTGCCACCTCCACCAGAGCACGTGCTGATATCCACAGCTGGGAGACCTGAAGACAGATCACATCACAGGACTCTTTGCACACCTTCCCCAGCACAAACCCAGAGCCTGATAGCCCCACTGGGTGGCTGGACCGAGAAAAGCAGTAACAGTCACTGCAGTCTGGCTTGCAGGAAGCCCCATCCCTAGGGGAACAGGGAGTGCACCACATCAAGGGATCACTCAGTGGGACAAAACAATCTGAACAGAAGCCCTTGAGTTCCATGTTTTTCCACTGAAATAGTCTACCCAAATTAGAAGGAATCAGAAAAATAATCCTGGTAATATGAGAAAACAAGTTTATTTTTTTTGAATCAGAGTCTCACACTGTCATCCAGCCTGGAGTGCAATGGCATGATCTCAGCTCACTGCAAGCTCTGCCTTCCGGGTTCACACCATTCTCCTGCCTCAGTCTCCCAAGTAGCTGGGACTACAGGCACCTGCCACCATGCCTGGCTAAGTTTTTGTATTTTTAGAAGAAACAGGGTTTCACTGTGTTAGCCAGGATGATCTCTATCTCCTGACCTCGTGATCCACCTGCCTCAGCCTCCTAAAGTGCTGTGTGAGCCACTGCACCGGCCGACAAAACAAGGTTTTATAACACCCCCCAAAACCACACTAGCTCCCCAGAAATGAATCCAAACCAAGAAAAAAATCTGAATTGCTAGAAAATGAATTCAGATGGTTGATTATTAAGCTACTCAAGGAGATGCCAGAGAAACGTGAAAACCAACTTAAAGAAATTAAAAAATATATACAGGATATTAATTTTAAAGTCTCCAGAGAAATAAATATCATAGAAAACACAGTCACAACTTCTGGAAATGAAAGACACACTTAGAGAAATGCAAAATACACTGGAAAATTTCAAACCTAGAACTGAACAAGTAAGGGGGATGTTATATAATGATAACAGGAACAGTTCAACAGGAAAATATCACAATTGTAAATATCTATGCTCCTAACATGGGAGCTTCCACATTTATAAAACAATTATTGTGACACATAAATGAGATGGACAGCAGCACAATCATAATGGGGGACTTCAGTACTCCATGGAGAGCACTACGCAGGCTATCAAGACAGCAAGTAAACAAAGGAACAATGGATTTAAGGAAACTATACCCTAGAACAAATGGACTTACCATATTTACAAAACGTTCTACCAAACAACAGCAGAATATGCATTCTTTCCAACAGCACATGAAATATTCTCCACAGAATAATAAAATTGAAAATTAGTTCTAAAAGGAAACCTCAAAATGATACAAATATATGGAAATTAAATAATCTGCTATCGAATGATCCTTGCATGAACAATGAAAGATAGAAATTTAAAAATTATCTGAACTGAACAACAATAATGACACAACCTATCAAAACCTCTGGAACACAGAAAAAGTGGTGCTAAGAGAAAAGTGCATAGAATTAAATGCCTACATCAAAAAGTTTGAAAGAGCACAAATAGATAATCTAAGGTAACATCTCAAGGAATTGGAGGAAAAAAAAAAAAACACCAAACCAGCAGAAGAAAAGAAAAAACAAACAAACAAAAATCAGAGCAGAACTAAATAAAGTAGAAACAAAAAAATGCAAAAGATAAATGACACAAAAAGATGCCTATATGAAAAGATAAACAAAATGTATAGGCCATTAACTAAATTAACCAAGAAAAGAAGAGAGAAGATTCAAATAAGTTCCATTAGAAATGAAACAAGATATGTTACAACCAATACCACGGAAATACAAAAGATCATTCAAGGCTTCTATGAACACCTTTATGCACACAAACTAGAAAACCTAGAGGAGATAGATAAATTCCTGGAAATGTGCAACCCTCCTAGATTAAATCAGGAAGAAATAGAAACTCTAAACAGACCAATAGCAAGTAGCAAGATTGAAACCGTAATTTAAAAAATTTCCAACAAAAAGAAGTCCATGACAGAATGCATTTGCAGCTGAATTCTGTCAGACATTCAAAGAATTGGTAGCACTCTTACTGAAACAATTCCAAAAGATAGAGAAAGAGTGAATCCTCCCTAAATTATTTTATGAAGACGGTATCACCATAATGCCAATTTCAGGGAAGGATGTAACAGAAAAAGAAAACTACAGACAATATTCCTGATGAACATAGATGCAAAAATTCTCAACAAAGTACTAGCTAATGAAATCCAAAAGCATATAAAAAAGATAATCCACCATGATCAAGTGGGTTTCATTCTAGGGATGGAGGGCTGATTTAACATATGCAAGTCAATAAGTGTGATACATAAACAGAATTAAAACAAAAATCATATGATCATCTCAATAGATGCAGAAAAAGCATTCGACAAGATCCAGCATCCTTTTATGATTAAAACCCTCTGCAAAATTGGCATGGAAGGAACATACCTCAGGTTAATAAAAGCCATCTCTGACAAAACTACAACCAACATTATATGGAACCAGAAAATGTTGAAAGTATTCCTCCTGAGAAACAACAGAGACATAGATATCCATATCCATATATCTCTGTTCACATATGAGAGTGTTTCTGTAGGACAGAGACTTTTTCATTTATGTGCCAAAAAAGGTGTAATCATTTACACATCTGTCACTACGTTATGAGAATAACACTTTGCCTATAGTTGAAAAACGTTATCTTGTTTTAATATTAATTTCTGGACTACTGGTGAGACTGATTACCTTGTCATGCTTCTTGACTGTATTTCTTCCACAAATGTTCTTTTCTTGTATGTGATACATTTTCTTTCAGGTAGTTTATTTTTATTGAATTATAAAAACTATATATATATATGAACTTTGTTTCCCTTTGTTGCATATTATGAAACTATAGTTGTCAGTTATACCACTTCTCATTGAGCTATGCTAATAGTGTTTAAGTCACACAGAAATTTAAGTATTTTATATTTCTTATAAAATACTTTTATAAGATTAGTCAACTCTTATGGCTTATAGATTTTCTGTCTTGCTTAGGAATGACTTTGTTATTCTAAGTTTATTCTCCTACATGTCATTCGAATTTCTTCTATTATTCTAATTTCTTTTAGTTTTTTGAAACTCATCATTTATTACAGCAGCCCACAACCACATATTATCTGTGAAAAACTTATCTGTGGGGATTTAATTTTATGATAATTATACGCTCAAAATTATATCATTTCCTTTTTAACGTTTAAGTCCCAGGGTACAAGTGCAGGTTTGTTACATAGATAAACTTGTATGATGGGGTTTGTTATACAGATTATTTCATCATTCATGTGTTAAGCCTAGTACCCATTAGTTATTCTTCCTGATGGTCTTCCTCCTCCCACCCTCCACCTTCTGAAAAGACCCGGTGTGTGTTGTTCACCTCTATGTGTCCATGTGTTCTCATCAGTTAGCTCCCACTTATAAGTGAGAACATGCAGTATTGGGTTTTATGTTCCTGTGCTAGTTTGCTAAGGATAATTGCATCCAGCTCTATCCATGTCCCTGCAAAGAACATGATCTCCTTCTTTTTCATGGCTGCATAGTATTCCATGGTGTATATTTAACACATTTTGTCAATTCAGTCTATCATTGATGGGCATTTATGTTGATTCCATGTCTTTGCTACTGTGAATAGTGCTGGAATGAACATACACGTGCATGTGTCTTTATAATAGAATGATTTCTATTCCTTTGGATATATATACAGTAATGGGATTGTTTGGTTGAATGGTATTTTGACACACTGTCTCCCACAATGACTAAACTGATTTACACTCCCAGCAACAGTGTATAAGGGTTCCCTTTTCTCCTCAACCTTGACAGCATCTATTATTTTTTGACTTTTTAAGAACAGCCATTCTGACTGTTGTGAAATGCTATCTCATTGTGGTTTTGATTTTCATTTCTCTAATGATCAGTGATGTTGAGCTTATTCTCATATGATTGTTGAACCATATGTATGTTTTCTTCTGAAAAGTGTTCATGCCCTTTGCCTACTTTTTTATGTTGTTTTTGTAATTTTAAGTTTCTTTTAGATGCTGGATATTAGACCTTTGTTGAATGCATAGTTTGCAAAAATTTTCTCCTATTCTCTAGATTTTCGGTTTAATCTGTTGATAGTTTCTTTTGCTGTGCAGAAACTCTTTAGTTTAATTAGACCCCCTTTGTCAATTTTTGCTTTTGCAGCTACTCCTTTTGGCATCTTCATTATAAAATGTTTGTCCATGCCTATGCCCTGAATGGTATTTCCTAGGTTGTCTTCCAGGTTTTTATAGTTTGGGGTTTTACATTTAAGTCTTTAATCCATCTTCAGTTAATTTTTGTATATGGTGGAAGGAAGATGTCCAGTTTCAATATTCTGCATGTGGCTAGCCAGTAATCCCAGCATCATTTATTGAACAGGGAATCCTTTCTCCATTGCTTGTTTTTGTCAGGTTTGCCAAAGTTCAGATAGTTGTAGGTATGCAGTCTTATTTCCGGGTTCTCTATACTGTTCCACTGGTCTATATGTCTGTTTTTGTACCAGTATCATGCTCTTTTGGTTATGGTAGCCCTGTAGAATAGTTTGAAGTTGGGTAGCATGATGCCTCCAGCTTTGTTCTCTTTGTTTAGGATTGCCTTGGCTATTCAGGCTCCTTTTTAGTTTTGTGTGAGTTTTAAAATATTCTTTATCTAACTCTGTAAAGAAATGTCAATGTTATTTTAATGGGAATGTCATTGAATGTATGACTTGCTTTGGGCAGTATGGCCATTATCACAATATTGATTCCTCCTATCAATAAGTGTTTTTCCACTTGTTTGTGTCATCTCTGATTTCATTGAGCAGTGATTTGTAGTTATCCTTGTAGTGACCATTCACCTGCCTAGTAAGTTGTGTTCCTAGGTATTTTGTTCTTTTGGTGGCATTTGTGAATGGGAGCTCATTCCTGATTTGGCTTGTGGCTTGACTGTTGTTGGTGCATAGGAATGCTAGTGATTTTTGCACATTAATGTTGTATCTTGAGACTTTGCTGAAGTTGTTTTTCAGCTTACAAAGCTTTTGGGCTCAGACTATGTGGTTTTCTAGATATATAATTATGTCATTTGCAAGAAGGGATAGTTTCACTTTCTGTCTTCCTATTTGGATGCCATTATTTTTTTCTTTCCCTTTCCTGATTGCCCTGGCCAGGACTTCAGATATTATGATGAATTGGAGTGGTGAGAGAGGGCATCCTTCTCTTGTGCTAGTTTTCAAGGGGAAGACTACAGCTTTTGTCCACTCAGTATGATGTTGACTGTGGGTTTGTCATATAGGGCCGTTATTATTTTGAGCAATATTCCTTCAATACCTAGTTTATTGAGAGTTTTTAACATGAATGGATTTTGAATTTTATCAAAAGTCTTTTCTGCATATATTGAGATAATGATGTGGATTTTGTCTTCAGTTTTGTTTATGTGATGAATCACATTTATTGATTTGTATATGTGGAGCCAAATTTGTATCCCAGTGATGAAGCCTACTTGATGGTGTTGGGTAAGCTTTATAATGTATTGTTGGACTCGGTTGCCAGTATTTTGATCAGAATTTTTGCATCAATGGTCATCAAGGACATTGGTCTGAAGTTTTCTTTTCTTTTTTTTAATCTCTGCCAGATTTTGGTATCAAGATGATTCTGGCCTAATAGAACGAGTTGGAGAGGAGTCCCTCCGCCTCAACTCCTCTTTGTACATCTATAGAATTCAGCTGTGAATTTGTCTGGTCTTGGCCTGTTTTTGGTTGATAGGCCGTTTATTACTGCCTCAATGTCAGAACTCATTATTGGTCTGTTCAGATATTCAACTATTTTCTGATTCAGTCTTGGAAGGGTGTATGTGCCCAGGAATTTATCCATTTCCTCTAGATTTTCTAGTTTATTTGCACAATATCCTCTGATGGTTTGTATTTCTGTGGAGGTCAGTGGTGATATTCCCCTTGTGTTTTCTGATTGTGTTTATTTGAATCATCCTTCTTTTTTTCTTTATTAGTGTAGCTAGCTGTCTATTTTATTATTTAAAAAAAAAACCCTTCTGGATTGTTGATCTTTTGAATGGTTTTTCATGCCTCTATCTCCCTCAGTTCAACTCTGATTTTGGTTACTTATTGTCTTCTGCTAACTGTAGACTTTATTTCCTCTTGGCTCTCTAGTTCTTTTAGTTGTGATAGTAGGTTGATAACTGGAGATCTTTTTAACTTTTTGATGTGGGCATTTAGTGCTATAAATGTTCCTCTTATCACTATCTTAGCTATGTCCCATAGATTCTGGTATATTGTATCTTTGGTCTCATTAGTTTTAAAGAATTTCTGATATCTGCCTTAATTTCATAATTTACCCAAAAGTCATGTATGGTTTTGAGTGAATTTCTTAGTCTTTGTTTCTAATTTGATTGCACTGTGGTCTGAGAGATTATTATTTCAATTATTTTGCATTTACTGAAGAGTGTTTTACTTCTGATTATGTGATTGATTTTAGAGTATGTGCCATGCAGCAATGAGAAGAATGTATATTCTGTTTTTTTGGGGTGGAGAGATCTGTAGATATTTTTCAGGTTCATTTTATCCAGTGCTAAGTTCAGGACCTAAATATCTTTTTAAATTTTCTGTCTCGATGATCTGTTTAATATTGTCAGTGGGGTGTTAAAGTCTCCCACTATGATTGTGTGGGGATCTAAATCTCTTTGAAGGTCTCTAAGAACTTGCTTTATGAATCTGGGTGCTCCTGAGTTGGGTGCGTATATATTTATAACAGTTAAATCTTCTTGTTGAATTGAACTCTTTGCCATCATATAATGCCCTACTTTGCCTTGTTTTATCTTTGTTGGTTTAAAGCCTATTTTGTCAGAAACTGGGATTACAACCCCTGCATTTTTCTATTTTCCATTTGTTTGGTACAGTTCCTTCCATCCCTTTATTTTGAACCTATGTGTGTCATTGCATGTGATATGAATCCCTTGAAGACAGCATACCAGTGGTCATTGTTCTTTATCCAGCTTGCCACTCTGTGTCTTTCAGTTGGGGTATTTAGCTCATTTACATGTAAGGTTAGTATTGATATGTGTGTATTTGATCCTGTCATCATGATGTTAGCTGGCTATTTTGCAGACTTGTTTATGTGGTTGCTTTACAGCATCATTGGTCTGTGAACTTTGGTATGATTTTGTAGTGACTGGTAATGGTCTTACCTTTTATATTTAGCACTTCCTTCAAGAGCTCTTGTAAGGCAAGTCTGGTAAAAATTTCCTCAGCATTTGCTTGTCTGAAAAAGATCTTATTTCTTCTTTGCTTATGAAGCTTAGTTTGACCGGATATGAAATTCTGTGTTGAATTTCTTTTAAGATTGTTGTATACTGGCCCCCAATCTCTTCTGGCTTGTAGGTTTTCTTCTGAGAGGTCCAGTGTTAGTTTGATGTGCTTCCCTTTGTAGGTGACCTGGCCTTTCTCTCTTGCTGCCTTTAACAATTTTTCTTTCATTTCAACCTTGGAGAATCTAAAGACTATATGCCTTTGGGATTACCTTCTCATGGAGTATCTTACTGAGGTTCTCTGCATTTCCTGAATTTGAGTGTTGGACTCTCTAGCAAAGTTAGGCAAGTTCTCATGGATGGTATCCTGAAATACATTTTCTAAATTGATTCCATTCCCCCCATCTCTTTCAGATACAGCAATCAGTCATAGATTCATTCTCTTTACATAATCCCATATTTCTCAGATTTAGTCTCTACATAATTCTATAATTTGTTTATTTCTTTGCATTTTTTTCTGTATTCTTTTCTGTCTGTCCTATTTAATAAATTCCATATTCAGAATCTGAAATTCTATCAACCACTTGGTCTATTCTGCTATTAATACTTGTGATTTCCCTATGAAATCCTTGTAGTGTGTTTTTCAGCTCTATCAGGTTGGTTACACTCTCCTCTGAACTAGCTATTTTGTCTGTCAGTTCCTGCAATGGTTTATCTTGATTTTTAGCTTCCTTGCATTGAGTTACAATGTACTCCTTTAGTTCAGTAAACTTTTATCTATCTATATTCTGAATTCCACTTCTGTCATTTCAGGCATTTTAGCCTCAGCCTGGCTTTGAACTCTTGCTGGAGAGGTGATGCGGTCATTTGGAGGAAAGAGGACATTCTGGCTTTTTGAGTTTACAGCATTCTTGTGGTGATTATTTCTCATCTTTATGGACTTATCTACCTTCAATCTTTGAGGGTACTGACCTTTGCATTTTTTTAACAGTCTGGTCACTTTTCCATAGGGCTGCTGTAGTATGCTGGGAGTCTGTTCCAGTCCCTAGACATCTCAAATTTTCCAGTACTTGGAGGTATTCAACAGTGAAGTCTGAAAAACAATAAAGATGGCAGCCTGCCCCTTCCTCTGGTAGCTGCGTGCCAGGGAGATACAGACATGTTGTTGCTCCAAACGCACCTGTAGGAGGTGGCTGGAGTCCCTGGATGGGAAGTTTTGTCCAGTAAGGAGGAACAGGATCAGGGACCCACTTAAAAAAGTAGTCTGACCACGTTTTTGTAGTGCAGCCGTGCTGTACTAGGGGTCCACTTTAGACCCTGGTTGCCTCAGACACTCTGAAGCCTGAAGGCCGGAATGGCTAAGTTGCCCAAATAGCAAAGATGGTGGACCACCCCTCCTCTTAGGAGCTCCATCTCAGGAAGACCTGAAACCTCTGTCAGTCAAAGATCACTGATGGGGGTGGCCAGAGATGCTGCTTGGGAGGCTTCACCCAGTGATGGGGAATGTGGTCAGGGACCCGGTTAGAAAATGCGGCAGTCTGGCCACATTTTTGGTAAGGCTGCTGCGCTGTGCATGGCTACAGCTTCCATCCCTGGTTGGCTTGGGCTCCCCAAAGCCCAAAGGCTGGAACTGCTAAGTCATCCAAACAACAAAGATAGCTGTCTGCCCCTGTGTCTGGGAGTTCCATCCCAGGGAGTTTTCAAATCTCTGCAGGCTGAACAATACTGGCAGGGGTGGCCGGAGGCCCTCATTTGGAGGTCCCACTCAGTGAGGAGGAACAGACCAGAGACCGACTTAAAGCAGTAGTCTCACCATGTTTTGGTAGACCGACTGTGCTGCACTGGTTGGTTTGGATTCTCCAAAGCCCACAGATTGGACTGGCTTACATGCGCAAACCACAAAGATGACAGCCTGCCCCTTCTCACAGGAGCTCCATCCCAGGTAGTTGCAACATTGCTATAGGTGGCTGGCTGGAATTCTAAGCCAGTGAGTCTTATTCTGTGAGGTTTCATGGAAGTGGGGCCTATAGACCATTGCTACTTGGCCCCCTAGATTCAGCCTCTTTCCTAGGGATATGTATTGGGGTCTAATGTCCCACTTTGCTGGAGTTGCAGTTACATTCCACAGGAAGCCCAGAGATGGAGTATCTAAAGCTCCCAGGTCCCTGCACATGCCTGAGTGGCTGTTCTGCCGAGATTTGTCACAGCTCTGTGTGTCAGACTGAAGGCCCTGGTGGAGTAAGTTCATGAGGGGATCTCTTGACTCAAGAGTTGCAAAGATCTGTGGGAGAACCATGGTTTTCCAGGGTTGCACATTTACTCACTGCTTCCCTGGGCGGGAAAGGTTCTCTTGGCTCTGTGTCACTCCTGATTAAGCCATTGTCCTGCCTTGCTTTTCTCCATTCTCTGTGGGTTGCATTGTTTTCTTGATTGGTCCCAATGCCAGTACATTCTCCTCAATTGGTCCCCAATGCCAGTACCTGTTTTTTTCTGTTGAAGTTGCTGTTTTTATTCACCCCTTCCATTCCTCTCTGTGAGAGCGACACAACCTAGCTGCTTCTAGTCGGCCATCTTGGCCACTCCCTAATTATATCATTTCTAATCTGTTAAATGTCACATGCTACTGCTCTACTTTTAGTTAATAGTTCATGTTTATCTAAAAGTAAAAGAATAATATTCTTTATGAATTTATAAAACCCACCTTTATCAGAATAATGAAAATAATATTTTTTCTTTCACATAGCAATTGCAAAATTTATTCAGAATTTGTTCTACAATGTTTTTTCAAATGAGAATAATGTAACACATGGAGGTGAAGACGCTTGTCCAAGGTCATACATAAGAAGAATCTTGGATGAGGCTAAAACCCATAGTCTCAGTTATTATGTGTGTGTATATATGTATGTGTTTCCTCACTGAGCCACATTGACTCTTATTTGAGGCTAAAAAAGGAAAATGTTTATGCAGAAATATGTGTGAAAGTTACAGAAGAAAGATTTTAATCAAAATTATGTATTTCATCTCTCTCCACTTCCGTTACCCAGCTGGTATCCAAGTCCTTCCTCATTCCCCTGTTTGGGATAAGAACAGCTGCTTGTGATGACATAGGCAGTCTTCTCCAGCCTTCTGCTTCAGGCAGCAGTTTGCGCCTTTCTCTTTGAAATTAGCTGGAACCATTTTAAGCATTTTCCTGTTTCCTCTAGGCACATGCAATACCAGGACAAGAATTAAAGCATCTGTCCTTCTAAAGATTATGTGAAGTTTTTACAATGTTTCTTGATTATTTGAGGGCCAGCAAATTAAGTAGGTAAGAAAAGTTTGTAACTGGATTAGATCAAGACAGAAAAAAGAATGGAAAATGGTCAATGGTCAATATTTGGAGTGTAGAGGAGGAGAATAGCATTTGGAGAGAGGTGGGGATATTTCATATAAAAGATTTTTCTCTATCGAGAGGAAAACACCAGGTATCTAAAGGATTTAATTTAGTGATAATAAACACCACTAAGAGAGTATCCCTTTGCTGCATTGGTGAAATAATCTGGTATGCTCCGGATGTACTTGCTGCATGAATTCCTCTGAGAACCTTTTTCCCACTCAGCCCCATAGAACCCATTCTAATGGAATCTTCCTGCTTCTGCTAGCCAGGCTGCCTTGCTTCCTACCTTTCCCCACTCAGAAAAGCCTATTATCCTCCTCCATTGCTGATGTTCTTGTGATTTTTGGAAAGGCAGAGACTTTTGGAATTTTCCTCAGGGAGAATTAATTTGGCTAGAGATGGACAATTAAGGAAAAAAGGAAGGACACGGACAGAATATTATAAAGAGGATTATAGTAATGTCAGAGAAGATAAAACACAAGGCTCCTACAGAGTACAGAAAGGAATTCCAAGAGTAAGGGAGAATAGAATATTCTATCTAGAAAACAGAGGAATAAAAAGCCTTTCCACACACACACACACACACACACACACACACACACACACAGACACACACAGTTACCAAGTTAAAAACTGATGCTTTGGGGTGGTGGAAATCTAGATTTAGTCATTTACTACTTCTGGTAAGCTATATAATATATACCTACTCTAAAAAAATAATAATACAGCTTCTTTTGGCAATGTGATAAAGTCTCTGAATACTGTAAGCCTGGACCACTTTATGAAGTAGGTGATGTCATTTGTACTTTATCATTTAACCTGCAAATGCTCATTTTTTTAAATCAAAATCTAGGAGTGTTCTGTGCCCTATTCGTTAGTTATTCTCCATTATAATGCTACAGGGGAATATTGCACACTTTAAAAATTCCTGTTCAACATTGAAAAGCCAGGTGCTCCATGAATTCTTCCTTAACCTCTCCCTTCACAGACAGGGTTATTATCTCCCTATTCTGAGCTCTTAAACAAGTTCTGAATATCTATTATTGTGTTAAATTCACTGTACTGTAATTATTTGCCATCTTTTTGTCTCTTCCACTGGATTGTGTGCTGTTTGGCAGCAAACGTCCTCTTTGTTTTTTTCTTTGTTTATCGTAACCCTAGGACTTATGGTTGCACGTGAAAAAGAGTAGTAACTTGGTAGTAATTTGAAGAAAGTATTGTTCATTTTTATTATTATTACTTATGTTTTTGTGTTTTCTCTTTCTTCAGCTTTCTCCCCGAGATGCTATAGCCTAAGGACTCTGATCTTGTCAAATGTGCATCTGCTTCTGTGTAGTCTTTGTTCCTGTTAAAATGCACTTTATCTGAAAACATCTAAGAATTCTTTCTCTCTTCTTTCTATTATACTCTATTCTTTTTTAACATCTCATTTTCCAAATCACTAGGTATATTACACCAACTACTTGATTGCTAAATGTGTTTTTGCTATGACAAATGATAATGCCAGTCCTCTCTTTTATTGTATATTTATGTCTCACATTATAGTCTGAGGATTAAAGAGTGAATACGTTTTGTAGATAGACCTGCTGCGACATTATTTTAGCTGCGTTGATTTCTGTCATGTGAATTCAAAAAAAAAACATCTAATAGGATGTGCCGTTAAATATTTTTACTACACTGAAGCAAATGAAAACATAAGACTATCCTCTGATTAAGGGATAAGTGAACCGATTTGCATTCTAGAAGGTAAAGAGGGAAAAGGCACTTTTTAGAAATCACTATCATGACCAACTCTTTCTTATAGCACTGCTTATTGTGAAGTACAGAAATTTCTGGTCTTTAATTTTTGGTGCTACTATTCTATTTATGCTTGTGCTCTTTATTTTCAAAGTGTATGGAAATTCCCAGAAAGACTATGCTTCAAATTCCTATAGTTCTTGGTAATGGTAAAACCTTGGATGGGCAGGCAACCAGGGATGGCCCTGAGCTACATTACCAAGTGGATGATACCATTTGCACCTTTCCGTATCTGCTGTGAGTGTTCACTACTCTCATACTCTAGTGGTGTTCTGTGTCCTATTATTTCAGGATCTAGCAATCAAATAATCCCTTTAATTATGGTGCTAGAGGAAGATGTCCTAAGGAGTGTTTCTCACGGTGAGATATACGGATACTTTGCATCAGAATGATCTCTAAGGTTATTGTTAAAATGGAACTCCCTGGGTCTAACCCAAGAATTTCTGAAGCAGAAGATCTGAGAATGTGGTACAGAATCTGCCTTTGTAATGAGCTCCAGGAAATTTTAATTCAAAACACAGTCTGTGAACTACAGTTATATGGTGTTCTCTTTCCCTAGGTAATAAGGACCTAAGGGAGCCAACCCAACCCCTATGATAGATTTACAGATAACATGGCCCAAAATGGGAAACTAAATCTTTTATGGAAGTGGATTCTCTCAAAAAATTATTTAATCATCTATGACATTTCATGCATATGACAATCAAAGTACTATGTTAGGCATACAAATTATACTTGCTCATAATGCTTAAATGTATACCCTCTTACCCCTAAAGAGGCCAAACTGATAAATGTGATCTAATACGAAGATTACAGAGTTTTAATGTAATGATATAACTGTGGCTATAATTAATCACTAGTCTTACTATCCAATTACTTCCAGAAAAGGTGGCTTAAGATCCACTATTGCAAAAGTCATAATTTTTGGTAGACATTTTTCAATATTTGACTAGTCTATTGATAATCACCCTACACAACTGGCAGATTTCTTCAGTTCACTAGGATTATGTTTTTCAAGCAGCTAGTCTTAGAGAGGTCACTAGAGAATTACATTGCTTGAGTTTTATGAGTGTTTTTAATGAGTTTTATTTTAAAGATAAGTAGGATATTTGATTATACTCTGTTAAAAAATAACCCGAGTTAAAAATTGTGAGGAAATACATTATGATACAAAACTCTGGGAACTTGAATTCTTGTTCATTTATGAGATGAAACTGACTTTAACTATTTGGGGGATAAATCTTGCTCCTTTCTGCAAGTAGTCTCTTGGCTCATTTTCATGAATAAATTCAGTGAACACCTCCTTAGGCAAGTGTTCTCAGTTTTACAAAGAAGGCATAGACTCAATCTTATTTCAGTTTTTGCTTGTTTGTTTGTTTGTTTGTTTTCTCAAGATGAGTCTTGCTCTGTCGCCCAGGCTGCAGTGCAGTGGCTGGATCTCGGCTCACTGCAACCTCCACCTGCCAGGATCAAGCAATTCTCCTGCCTCAGTCTCCTGAGCAGCTGGGATTACAGCCACCTGCCACCACGCCTGGCTATATTTTGTATGTTTAGTACAGATGGAGTTACATCATGTTGGCCAGGCTGGTCTCGAACTCCTGACCTCGTGATCCGCTTATTAAAGTACATCTCTCTGCACCTAAGAAGCAATATGGATTAGCTGCACTCCCAGATTTCACAAAGAGTATTACTTAAAAGTCTGCCACAAAATACATATCAAAATTTAGGTGAGAGATTATCTCTGGAAGATTACCTGAAACACCTAAAGAAAATTTATTCCTCTAGATAATCTTCAATTTGACTTTGGTTTAAGCCAGACCTAGCTTGCTGCATGCCACATGTCATCTGGTCCTAAACACATGTATAATTTCTTTAATGGCACTAAGATTAGTCATAATGGCATAATACCATTGACATACATTGACCACTATTATAAAACAGCCTTAAGATGTTGGTTGTTTTCTATAAAGTTGTTGAAGATATTATTGACTACATTATACACTGTGATATGCAAGGAATTGCAATAGAAATTTCTCTCTGGTTGTGTTTCTGAAAATAATTTTAATTTTCTTGAACATTAAAAAAATTATGTACTGCAACTAATGTTGCCTGTTACATTTCATTCTGTACCTCATAGCACGTATTTTTTTGATATTCACCTTTTGATTAATCTTATTTTATTAACCTTTCTAATTCTTCACCATGATTTTTTCATTTACTTAATGAAAAATCTTATTGCACTGCTCATATTTGTGCATACTAACTTACATATATTTGGCAGAAAAGCAGCATATAAATAAACATGATACTTATAAAGCTCAGCCTAGAGATGAGAAATTTTTTTTATAATGGTACTGAAATTTCTTGGTGTTCAGACTGAGACCAGTCCACCATAACATAAACTCTCCAGGCATGTAAATAGACCAAACATGAAGAAATACTGTATTTATTTCTAGGTAGGGCCTTCTTAAATACCCAAGAGTATGCTAAAGATTACTGTACTACCTATATTTATATAAAATAGTTGTAGACTAGAAAAGAAATTTAAGAAATTTCTTGTCTGCTATATCTCCTGAGAAAATTATTTGAGCAGGCCACTTCTGTGGGTGGATTGTGGCTCTTGTGTATAAGGTTGAAAGGTTCAATTTTCTAACATTTGTGTTTTGGACATATTTGAAGCTTATCTTAAGTGGAATTTGTTATCAAAGTCTAGTCAATAATATTCTTAAAAGACTCCTATTAACTTTTGGTGAGAAAATAACTGCTTTCTCTGAAGCCCCCTTTTGAATAGCAGAATGGCTTATCGAGTTTTCTGATATAAGACAAAAAAATCTGATATAAGACAAAAAATAACTACCCAATCATGATCACAAAAAGGAAAATGATTCCCAACAGTGACCTGGTGTGGAGACACAAGCATGACAAGGACTATATTAGGACTGAAACTCCTGCAACTCTCCTGCTTTTTCTCAGTGTGAGATCAAGTTTGTTATAGATATGGGGTGCCTAATGTTTTATAAGTTGGTATATATACTCCTGGAAAGATCTTTACCCATTACTTATCATTAGATCATTTATTTCCTCTAGCAATATGGAGAAATATCTTTTCAATTTTTTTCAAACATTGCATCTCACCAATATGAATTCTGGCAGCCATCCAGTAATAGCCATAGTCTACAATTGAGACTAAAAAGGGAGTAATAAATATGTATGTGTGGGAGGGGGTACATTCTTTCTGATTCTATTTGATTTTATTTTAAGGAAAACACCCATCCAAAGACACATGTGGAATTTTAAACTGTGGAAATGCATGAGCTTATTGGGAGCAAAAGTATTAAAACAAGCAGGCAGCACATGACTGAGCCTTTTCAATCTGCTTGCCTTTCGGCTAACCCCCAGCCTGACATACACTTTTTAATGAGAAATAAGCGTATTTTGCTTTTGTCACAGATCAAATATCTAAGATAGAGTAAAAATGATTTCTTTGTTACTCTAAAGATATAAGACAGGGAATGATCCTGTGGAAATGTCACTTATGGCTCATTCAAGAGAAATAGACTGTCTTTAGGCACCATTCTTGAGGTATACTGCTTACCTAGGTGGACTCCTTAGGGTACTAGAATCTAGGGTGCCCCTATTGGTTGAGTCTACCTGATTCAGTTATTCTTTTTTTCACCAAAATCCCTTTGAGAATTTTACAAAAATAGCAACAAGGACTCGTGGATATAACAATAGAAGACACACTATTAAATTAGCTATACATAATTTATTAGCCATTTACAAATTGTATCATTACCTTAGGTAGTGTTGTAGTCCTGCCAATGCACCAAAATGTAGCAGTCTCTCATTTTCTGGGATAGTACCCAGAATTCTTTGCCTCACATCCAAGAGAATTAAGGAGCATGGACACAAGGGTGAGGTTGGAGCAAAAGTTTAATAAGCAAAAAAAGAAAACTCTCCGCAGCTGAGGTGCCCGCGGTGGGGGTGGGGGAGTGCTGAATGTGTTGCCCACTATGAGGCTGAGGTTTGTGGTTTTTATGGACTGGGAAGGGAAAGGAATGTGCTTAGTCTGTGAGCTGTCTTGGAAAAACTAGGACTCAGCTTGGTCTGGGATCTTGACCTGGGACCAATCAAGAGATGAAGCGGTGATTCACAGGGGCTACTCAGCTTGGCCCAGGACCTATCAGGAGCTGAAGTGAAAGCTTGACCTATGACCTGAAATGAAACGAAATTACATATTTGTCTTAACTATGAATGTAAACCTGACTAGATGCACCATATATACACCAGTGAGAATAAAGTTTTACAGAAACATACTATCAAGGACATTAAAAGTTATGCAGAGAGGTTTGGGTCAATCATTTGTAAAACAAAATTTTGATTGCAGCACTATTCACAATAGCAAAGACTTGGAACCAACCCAAATGTCCATCAATAGACTGGATTAAGAAAATGTGGCACGTATACACCATGGAATACAATGCATCCATAAAAAAGGATGAATTAATGTCCTTTGTAGAGACATGGATGAAACTGGAGACCATCATTCTGAGCCAACTATCGCAAGGACAGAAAACCAAACACCACAATGTCTCACTCATAGGTGGGAATTGAACAATGAGAACACTTGGACACAGGGCAGGAACATCAAACACCAGGTCCTGTTGTGGGGTGAGGGGATGGCGGAGGGATAGCATTAGGAGAAATAACTAATGTGAATGACAAGTTAATGGGTGCAGCAAACCAACATGGCACATGTATACATATGTAACAAGCCTGCATGCTGTTCACATGTACCCTAGAAGTTAAAGTATAATAATAATAATAAAAACTTTTGAGCATCAAAAAAAAGTTTTTTTTGAGTGGGGGAATGTCCTAGTGAACAGCAGTGTTTTAGAAAATTCTGTCTACCAGTGAGATATAGGATGAATAGTAGGGGACACTGTTTAATAGAAACAGTGGTGGTGAAAGTTTGGTCAGAGAAGGAAGATAAAATCTTTTTTTTTTTTTTTTTTGTAATCCAGGCATGAGATAGCAAGACTCTGGATTAAAGTGTTAGTAGAAATAAAAAGAAATATTTCAGGAAAAAAATAAAGACAAAATCAACAGAAATTATTAAATAACCTCAGTAGGAAAGATGAAATAGAGACAGAGTTAGGTCATGGTTCTGAGTCTTAGTAACAAACAGGATGTCAGTTGTACCTCTGACAGACAGATATGTCAGGAAGGTACTCTATTAATTATTCTAGTAAATTTTCTACTGGTGAGGTAGAGCCAGGTACTATTTTTCCTGTGTCTGATTCTCAAACATTGCCTCCTGAGTTGGCTTTTTGGAACTGCAGCTTTCTAAGCTTTATTGCATGGGATTTGGAAACTTGAGCCCAGAGATAGAAGGAACATCCTGCACTGCAGATGCAGAAATTCACAAAGCTGGAAATATGTCTTAGGGAACACGTCCCATGATTGTATACCACACCATACTGCTGAGATGCTTTAAATATATTCTTAACGGACAATATTCAGGTCAAATTGCCAATTAAAGCTGTGCACTCAACTAAAGTAGACTTAACTTTTACACTTTTCCTTTTGGAGTTTTGACACGTTTCACTGTTTTCTTCAGTCTCTTCATGGGCACATACATCCTTTTAGGATTAATTTTCCCCCATGAGTGGCAATGGGGTCCTACTATTTATCCCCAGAAGAAAAAAAGGCTTTGATAAATAGCATCAACAATGTGGTTTCATTTCTAGCCATACAATGAGTGAGGTTGGTTCATTTATAAAATAGGCTATTAGAATGTGTTTCATACCTAATGTATACTGAGGAATAGATGACTCTGGGCAAAAGGATTTGAAAACTGCCTCTCCATTCTACAGATTCTTAGAATGAGAAATTCTCCCATGGGTAAGCTTGTCCTCTGCTCCTCTCTACCTCTAAACTTCTTTGGTACATCATCTATAATGCTTGTTGAATTGTATGTCTAACCAACACATGGGTCTATTGATTTCTATTCTATGTAAGATAGATAATTTTTGTGTCAGCTACTGATTGCAAAAGAACTTTAAATTAATAATAAATAAATATTACAGATAACAATATAATGTTGTATATTTCTAGATTACTCCTGTGAATATAATGGAAGGCACTACTACTTGGGGCCTCTGCAAGCATTGGCTTAGGATTAAGAACTATTTGTTCAAAATTGATAAAGTTATTTCACTTATTTTTTTTAAAAGCTGCTTAAACAGACACAAATAGGATGAAAGGCTTAGATTTAAAAGTGTTCCTGCCTATATTACTATGGCAGGTGTACTTTAAATCAAAATAACTTGTGACTATTTTGTTCTCTTTTGTGGTTGAATAATGAAATGAGATTAACTATACATTTTACTTTTTCTTTTTAGATTTCAAGATCCTTTTAATATGATGCCATGGCATTTTGGTCTCTTCATACTGACCCATACTGACTTGTTGAGCTTTAAGAATAAACTATCATGAAAAGATTTTTATTCACTTGTATAACCCATTCTGTACTTGCTTGCAGTTCAGAGTTCCCACTCAAACTAATGGATGTAGGTACCTAAGACAAAGAAAGAATGGAGCTCAGTAGAATTGGTAAATCTCTCCTTTGAGAATAAAATTTGATTCAATAAGTTATGTTCTATACGTTGAAACTGGGAAAGTGTCTTGCTGAGAAAGTAGGAAGAAAATGTTATCCTCATAGATCTTAGTTAGGGTCTCTAAATCTTTTGTTTTGGGTGTTCTGTAGTTGAGACAGATTTTTTAGGATTTATTCTCATTCTGCCTGCCTGTGAGGTCTCTCACTTGGAAGTCTGGTCTACTCTTATTTAAAAATTTCTCTTTTACCAAGGAGAAGAATGAAGTCTTTGTTAAAGAAGCACAAAGTGAGAAAAATGTGACATTTAGGTCCCCAATACGTAAGGGGATGAAAACTAAGCTTATTGCCGACAAATACATTTGGAATGCATTTCTCTTCAAGTGATGTTTATCAAGTGCCCATGTATACATGGCGCCATGCTAAGTACTATACAATACAAATTAAATAGATGTGGTCCCTGCTTCTGCCAGTTTACATCTTCCTTCAATTCAAATGCTATAGCAGAGTGCTTAAAACAGCAAAATCAGATCATGAAGTTTTATCTGTCTCCCTCAAGGATTGGTAATTGAGGTTTCTCTTTACATGTTGGGCTGGACAGGAGATGCTGGAGAAGTGCTAAGCACACTCTTTGTCGCAAAATTATCTAAGCATCTGAAGCTTGAACTAGAAATTCTATACATTGTTTCTAGTTAGCATCAGCAGCTAAGAGAAGTCCTTCATTTATTTCCATAGGGAAGAGGTGGTGTTTGGTTACATGGGTAAGTACTTTAGTGGTGATTTGTGAGATTTTGGTGCACCCATCCCAAGCAGTATACACTGCACCCAATTTGTAGTTTTTTATCCCTCACCCCCCTCCCACCCTTTCCCCCAAGTTCCCAAAGTCCATTGTATCATTCTTACGCCTTGGCATCCTCATAACTTAGATCCCAATTATGAATGAGAACATATGATGTTTGGTTTTCCATTCCTGAGTTACTTCACTTAGAGTAATGATATCCAATTCCATCCAGGTTGCTGCGAATGCCATTATTTTATTTCTTTTTATGGCTGAATAGTGTTCCATGGTGCATATCTATCTATCTATCTATCTATCTATCTATCTATCTATCTATCTATCTATCTCACGATTCTTTATCCACTCATTGGTTGATGGGCATTTGGACTGGTTCCATATTTTTGCAATTGCTAATTGTGTTGCTACAAACATACATGTGCAAGTACGTTTTTCATATAATGACTTCTTTTCCTCTGGGTAGATACCAAGTAGTGAGATTGCTGGATCAAATGGTAGTTCTACTTTTATTTCTTTAAGGAATTTCCACACTGTTTTCCACAGTGGTTGTACTATTTTACATTCCTACCAGCAGCGTTCCTTTTTCAGTGTATACAATACCACCTTAGTCCTGAAAGAATGGCCATAATCAAAAAACAAGAGACGTACATTTTTGTGGAGGCCTAGCCGATTGCCTGGAAAGGCAGCTTTCCCCCTGAGTGTATAACCCCAAAATCTTTGAAGCAGATTTCTTCACCTCTATTAAAACCCAAGTGATAAACATAGATAGGCTCTTTACTACTCACAGCTACAGACTTATGAGTCTTTTAGAAATATTATTACGTTACTTTACGTGGTCATGAGGTATTGTATGATGGGACGAGCTCAGACTAAAAGTTAGAAGGACTAGATTTTAGTCTTGGCTCAGACTGTAAATAACTAGTTAATCAGAACAAGTGGTTTCACATTTGGACTTTAATACTGTCTCAAAATTAAGAAACTAGAGTTAAGTACTTTTCAGTTTTAATATGCCATGGGACTACATGTGAAGTAACCACTATATGGGACTTGTCAGTGATCAGAGTGTCAGCAAAAGGAAAGGAAATGTCTGTTTCTTTGTTCTATTTTATATTATCAATGTCTTCATAATTTATTCTACAGTATAGGATATAACCACTTTTGAAGTCAAATATTGTAGAAATCAACTAGTGATATTATTAAAATTGGGAATAATAGCCTAGAAGTCCAATAGAAAGAAGTAATTGGTTCAAGGATAATAATTGAAGATACGACTGATTAAATAGGATCTAATTTTACATTCTGATCAAGTAACATAGTTCCAAATGCAAAAAGTGGGTGTTGGGATATCTGTCCAAAATCATCAGAAGTGCATTTTGTTTTGCTTTCAGAAGGAGGAGAGAGACATATGACCTAATTTTCTCCATCTTTCTGGATGTCATGGTAAATGGAAAATGGAAAGAGTCCAGCTGGAAGGCTTCCACTAAATATTGAAAGAAAGCAACTTGCTTAAGATAAGGGTATATGGAGTAGTCTATTTAAATAATAAAGTAATATATTGTCTTCCTTTTTGCTTTAGCAGAGCAAATACTTTTGAATCCCATGTGTGAGGAAAGAAACACAATAGAGGGGTTAAATCTTTAGTAAAATCTATTTTCCCCTTTAGAAACTTTGGCTTTCCCAGCAGATATCTCTACAATGTTTGTTTATTTTTTCCATCATTGGTTGAAAATATAATCAAAGGGTGTCAGAGCTGTGGAAAAACCTTAGTGATCAAAGAGTCCAAACTATTCTCCAGATGAAGATGTCCTATCTACAGAATTGACTTACCCAGGTTCTTTCAGTTTTTATTAGCAGAGATAAGGTTAGAAAATAGCATGAAATGTGAAAAATGACAAAGAGAGAGGGAAGTAGAATGAAAAGTGGGAAAACAAAGGGAAATTGTGAATCAGAAAAAAAAAAAAACACTTAATATGTACAAACTTGAAAATCTAAGACAGAGCTCAACAAACTGCAATCTACTAACCAAATTCAGCCTGTAGTTTGTTTTTGTACAGCCCTTGAGCTATGAATAGTTTTAAATTTTTAAAGAGTTGTTTCAAAAAATGTGACGAAGACCACACATGGCCCACAAAATCTAAAATATTTATTATCTGACCTTCTACATAAAACATTTGTAGATCCCAGATTAAAACATGACACTGAGACCACACACATAGTATCGCTAAGCAAAATCAAAATGACCTTCAGAAAAATCTGACAGTGACTGAATTCATCTAGGAACAATTTGCTTTATCCACTTTCCATTCCAATCAACTATATACAATGCTCTGACCACAGAGACCAAAAGAAGAGATTCTTTTTTCAGAAACCACCGGTATATTTTTCTCAGGAAAAGAGCATAATGTTTAGAGTAGGTCTAAGGGTCAGAAAACAAATTACAAACTCTTAGTTCTCCTTCCCTCCTATAATCTTCAGTTTCACATTTTGAAGCCTTTCTAGGTTCCACTATGTTTATTTTCTTCTTCTTTATCTCTGGCGAAACTGTGATTATGTTGAACCGTATGAAATTTCCAATATTAAACCAGTTTTGACTTAAAAAATGGTAGTGTCTCCTGGTTCAAGTTAATATTTAACGTTCTGGTCACTTTCTCTTCTTAGAATTTTGCCTCTTGTTTTGCTATATTTTGCCTTGTTAGTGATTCTTTTATTTGAGTTTATCCAGCTCCCCATTTGTCTAGAGCTTCTTTATATAATACAGGTTTGATTTCTAAGTTTACAGACTACTCTCTGCAATACCTTAGTTGACTGAAGCTACTGCTAATGTTTTATTTAAAGTGTACTGACCTAACCTTCACTATCTACAGGCATACACAGTCATACTCAATTCAGTTTACTGGTGAATAAATGGCTTCCATTGTCAGTTTTGGATCATCTTATGCCATGGAAGTGCATAGTCCACCTGAAAAAGCACACAACTTGTTTTTTGAAAGAATTTAACCAATTATCAGAAGGTGAAACTATGAAGGAACTGTTAGATATTTTAGCATCCAAATTGTAGCATCCATGGCTGTATATGGCATTGGCTGATAAACTTAACTGTGAACTTTCATTATTCCCACCTCTTTCTTACTTAAAGTGGCACCCAGCCAAGCTTGCCAAAATGAACCTTGCTGTTAAGAAATGCAGTCATTTAGAACTGAAGAAGCTTTTCTTTTGCCTGTAATATTAGGCATCATGATTCAGCAAGACAGAGACCATGAGGTCAGGGAGTGTAGATTTCCTCTCACACAAAGAGTTTGTTAATGTCGTTATTGATTATGCCAGTTTGTTTAAACAGAGACATGAGGAAAAGAAATCTAAAAAGTTTAGAGGAAGACTGCTAGTTTACTGTAATAGTTTAAAGCATGCAATTGGGAATCACATGAATCTGGATGTGTATCCCAGTTCCTTCTCTTACTAGCTATGTGTACCTTGGGGCATACTATTTGATCTTTATTATTTCTTTATAAAATGGACATATCCATGACCCAATAGATTTCTGATGAAAATAATTGGAGGTAGAATGTGTAAAATAAGCATTCAATAATATTTTGTTATTAATATATCAGTAGAAAGACTTCTAATGATATATTGATATGTATGATAATGAAATTGATTATCTCCAAATGTATTAAGATCTGAAATGCTACAAAAAAAGAAATTAAAGTCGCTAAAATGTTGATAGAAAAAAACTCAAGAAAATAAAATCAAAGAAGAAATACGTTGCCTAAAGTTCATAGAAACTATAGTGGAATCCAGTGCTTGAAATAAGCAGGAAGGAAACTGAAATTCTTATACATTTACTTTATTCATTTACTTATTCAGTCACTCTTTAAATATATGTTCCTTGAGTACTTGTAATGCTCAAGGGACTGTGCTAGCATGGAAGCAACATAATATAAACAAAATTCTGTACACTTAAGAGTGTCATGGTCCAGGGGTTTGTGAATTTCATAAAATCTCGCATAGACTCCTGATCAGAAACAGAAAAAAGGGGACCATCTCTAGTTAAACAGGAAATGAGAGAACATTATACCATATACACTCTCCCCCATTCATCTCAGGATGCCCATTGGCACCTCCACTAACCCTAAGTTTTTTGAAACACTGCTTGAAAACCACTTATCTAATCTGTTATAAAGATGGTTTGCATAAAATCCCATTTTATGAGTCCCTCTTCAGTCTATAACACAGGTACATTTTTAGAAGTATACATTATATTAGAAGCATAATCAAGTAGGCTATTTGCAATCCCTGTATCCATAATTGCATGATTTAACTGTTCTGCAAAGTTGTCATGAAAAACAAGACAAAATAATAACAAATTTTGACTAGGAAGGGAAAAGGCATCAGGCAAGTTTGAAAAATGCTGGCACGGCCTAGGAGGACAGGGGTAGCAGGACTCCAATGTGGAGAAGTTAGGAGTAGAATGGACGTTCTAGGCAGGAGAGAAACACAAATAGAGTGAGAAAAGGATATTCAAAGCCTCCCAAATAATTTGCAACCACATAACCTTTCTTCTGGTAACTTCATGAAGAAAGAAAATTTATTTTTTCTTTATTTAATGGCACCACAAAAAAAAAGAACTCTGAAGTGGCTTATGATGAAATCATGTGTTTGGCTCATTTCATAAAACAAAAATATATTCAAAGGGCATGAAAAGACAGAAAATATGAAGAAAAAGAAACACCTTTTTAGATTTGATCAGGTCAGGAAATGGGGAAATGGCAACATCGCAATATGTAGGGAGAAAGAGCTGGTGGCAGGTTATTCCAAGGTTTCTTCAAACTTTTAAAAAGTTTCAACTTTCAGCAGTCAGCTCTTAGAAGCAATTTCTATAATAGATGATATAAGACCATTATAGGCATAATACATACATTAGAGATAAATAATAAATCTATGACTCTGAAATCTGCTAGACACAGTATTCCTAGATGTCAAAATGAATGGAAGGGGACATGTCACCTTACCAACAAATAGAATGAAATAAGGCAATATCTGGTGCCTTTTCCCCTATATTCCCAGCGAACTTTCCCAACACAACTTAGCCACAAACTGATAAATTGAGTGTCGCCTTGCCTCTAAGACTTTGTATATACTCTGTCTGAAACACCATTTCTCTTCTGCCATTACTAACTCTTGCACATCCTTCAAGTCTCAGATTAGGTTTCATTTTCAAAGAATGACAGCAATGACAACAATAACAACAGCAACAAGAAAACATCCTTCATTGGTTGCCTTCATCTCCTGTTGCTCCAAGTCCACGCTGGTTGCATTTATGTGTTCCTTTTACTATTGCTGTTATGGCACTTAGCATATAATACAGTTGCCTCTTTAATTGTTGCTATCCCTTACTAGAGTATAAACCCATTGAGGATAAAAGCATATCTGTTTTGATCATACTGTATACTCAGCACACAGAAAAGGACAGTTACGTAGTAAATGGAATGAATCAAATGAAAAAAAAAATGACAGAGTGAATAAACAACAAACAGTTCCACATATCAGTGAATCAGTGAATGCAAGGCTACCTTTGTTTATGATATGATTTGAATGGTGCTAGAATAAATCTCTTCCCTAAAAATAATTCTCTCATCTACTTTGCTTAGGATCTGAGTTTCCACTATATGCAATTCAAATTTATTTTACTTATAAAGGCTATTTGGCATTCCAATAGCTTTTTAGTGATGTTGCAAATATATCTGGGTGCAAATATTATGTTAACACACCCTGTTTCTACCTTATTAGAGGATATAACAACCCTGAACAATGCACATACAACGTAAATATTCTAGAGCAACACTAGTAGAACTTTTGTAATAATAGTTTTAGTAGAACTTTTGTAATAATAGTAACATGGCTAGTGCATTTGAGGAACAGAATTTTTACTTTTATCTCAATTTAATTAAATTTACTTTAAATAGTCCCATGTGGCTAGTCACTACTGTACTGCACAGTGCAGTTCTAGAGAGAAAAGAACACCAAAAAGAGGAAAAGGATAAAATACAAAGCAATAAGGAGGACTTCAAAGACTGCTCTGTAATGCTCACAAGTCCATTTCTGGTTCAGGAGCAATCTGAGTTGGGTAGATTATACATGTCAACAACAAAGTCTGAAAGGAACCAAAGATCTGGATGTTAGATAAACCACAAAACATGTATCTGGCATTGTGAATGAAGAATACTATTATCTCAACATTCTGGTATTCAAGAAGCCATTTAAATTGGTCAAATCCAGAAAGAATCACTACATTTTCCCAAAGACTAGAATATCAACCTAGTGCACACAACCCTAAATTTTCTTCATGTCATTTGATTAAAGTTAATTAAAGTTAGAATCTCAAGTGTATAGTGCATGCTTTCTTTCAAATTTAATCTATCTTTCTACTTGTCCTTGTTTGTAGCATTTTTAATGTTGCTGAATCATTGCATGCTGACATTTTTCATAATGCTTAATGGTACATGATGACATCGCAACCAGAAACACCGACCATTTAGAAGGCATTTAATGAATGGAACGGTCACCAGAATGAATAAAAGTACTGGTTTATTCTTAAGTTTAAGATAAATCTTTCATGTGTGCAAATAACTTATCAAATAACTTTACTTTTTACTATTGGTGCAAAAACCCCAGATAAATATGCAAATTGTGGTGTTCTTTGATTTTCTGTAATTTGGCCTCATTGCAAGTGTTTAATGCCCATAATTTATGACTGTGTAAATACTCATAAAATATGCCATTTCTTCTGGCTGCCAAATGTATAGTTGAAAAATGTAAAGTTATCAAAGTTAAAAGTGGTAATGAATTTAAATAGTATAAACTGAAACAAGCGTTATTCCTACAATGACACACTTAAGGGACTAGTTTTTGCATTTATTTGGCTGCTTCTGATAAATAACATTTTTACATAAATAACAGGGCAGTTTTCTTGCTCTGCCTAGATAATCATCACAAATTTGTCCAACCAATGTTGAAATACCAATTGATTTAATGACTCTAGTCAAATACCAAGTCAGTTAAATGGGGAAAGAAAACATTTTTTTTTTAAATTTTTTTATTATACTTAAAGTTCTAGGGTACATGTGCATAATGTGCAGGTTTGTTACATATGTATACATGTGCCATGTTGGTGTGCTGC
>NC_045445.1:54783650-54828674 GCF_002776525.5 Piliocolobus tephrosceles
GATCCACTGCTCTCTTCAAAGCTGTCAGACAGAGTCGTTCGCGTCTGGTCAGGCCTCTGCTGCTTTAGCTGAGCCCTGTCCCCAGAGGCGGAGTCTACAGAGACAGACAGGTTTCCTTGAGCTGCTGTGAGCTCCACCCAGTTCGAGCTTCCCAGCGGCTTTATTTACCTACTTAAGCCTCAGCGATGGCGGGCGCCCCTCCCCCAGCCTCGCTGCTGCCTTGCAGTTAGATTGCCGCAGACTGCTGTGTTAGCCAGGAGGGAGGCTCCGTGGGCGTGGGACCCTCCGGGCCAGGTGTGGAATATAATCTCCGGTGTGCCGGTGTTACAGCGCAGTATTGGGGTGGGAGTTACCCGATTTTCCAGGTGTTGTGTGTCTGAGTTCCCCTGGCTAGGAAAAGGGACTCCCTTCCCCCTCGCGCTTCCCAGGTGAGGCGATGCCTCGCCCTGCTTCAGCTCTCCCTGATCGGGCTGCAGCAGCTGACCAGCACCGATTGTCCGGCACTCCCGAGTGAGATGACCCCAGTACCTCAGTTGAAAATGCAGAAATCACCGGTCTTCTGTGTCGCTCGCGCTGGGAGATGGAGACTGAAGCTGTTCCTATTCGGCCATCTTGCTCCGCCCTCAGAAAACATTTTTAAGCCAATAATTTTACTGTAATGATGGAATAGTTGAATTGACCAGTTGAATCAGAGATGTTGCTCTAAAAGCACAAGATAGAGTCGACCTAGTGTGATGCTTCCCAATAAAACAAAGCTAACATTGAAGCATTTTTATTTGTGATCATACATACATATGTGTGTGTGTATATATATAATATATATATATAAACAAACGTATGTCAGTTGCATTAAAATCTGACATGTTATTGAGACCACGTCAGGTGAAAATTAATGTAGTTCTATGAATTTAAATCTGTGACTGTTCATGTGACAATGAAGCATTGTGGGTTTAGGATTTTTGATCATACCCTTTTGTCAAATCAATCAGCATGGCCTTCTGTCTCAGTGCAAGATCAGCTGAAAATCCAGAAATATTTGCTTTTTCTGCCACGCTAACATGCTGAAGAACTGAGCTGCTTGCTTTATAAAATACTGTGTTTGGACAACTTTTCAGATATTTCTTGTCTCTGGGGCTGTGTAGATGCAGGATACATTTAAATAGGGTGAGACAAAGAATGAAAATTAGCATCTACCAAAGGCAAAATCTAAATCCACTTTGAAAGTTCAAAGTAATTCTCTGGAGAATCACTTATTTGCCAAGTTCAATTCACTAGTATCCATCTCTATGACCAGCAAGCATAATAAAGCTCATATTTATAGGTTACATTAGGTTATCATGTGTCTCCTAGTGAGGCAAGGAAATGAAATAGTGACCATAGATCCTTCAGCTACTATATAAACCAGTACATTGGGAAGAGAAACCATAATGGTATCATTAGACTATTTATAACCACTATATGCCAAGGTAAATTATTGTAGAAAACATAACCTAGTGACCAGAGAATGACATAAATTCCAACCTGGCCTCAAATCGCATTGTCAACTCAATAACTATAGGACTTTGGTCAAGTTACTTATCTTCATTCTTTATTTAATTTTTAATTTCTGCCTACCTTTTCCCCAGCTTTTTGAGATATAATTAACATATAAAAATCTGCACATAATCTGATGAATTTGAACATATGTATACACTCTTGTTACCATCATCACAATCAAGGTAATATACATATCCATCATCTCCAAAATTTTCTTGTGTTCCTTTGGGTTTTGTTTGGTGCATGTGTGTGTGGGGTGTGTGTGTGTGTGTGTGTGTGTGTGTGTGTGTGTTAAATATACTTACCATGAGTTCGATCCTTTTAACAAATGTTTAATTGCACAATGCCTTATTTTTAACTATAAGCACTATGTTTTACAGAAGACTTCTAGAACTTATTCATCTTATATAACTAACTTTTGCCCATTGAACAACAACTCCTCCTGTTTCCATCCCTTATCTCCTATTAACCATCATTCTATTTTTTCCTTCCATACATTTGATATTTTAGATGCCTCATATAAAATGAAGCATGTAGTATTTATCCTTCTGTCGCTGACATTTCACTTAGCATAATTTTCCAGGTCCATGCATGTTGCCACAAGTGGTAGGATTTCCTTCATTTCCTTCTATGTATACACAATGTTCGTTGTATGTATATACTACATTTTCTTTATCCATTCATCTCTCCACGGGTATTTAAGTTGTTTGCATATCTTAACTGTTGTGAATAGTGCTGCCATGAACATGGGAGTTGAGATATTCCTTTGACATATAGATTTCAATTGTTTTAGATATATAGCCAGAAGTGAGATTGCTGGATCATATGTTAGTTCTATTTTTAATTTTTCGAGAAAACTGTATACTCTTATCTATAGTGGCTGCATCGTTTTACATTTCTACCAACAGTGTACAAGGATTCCAATTTTTTCAAAACCTTCCAGCACTTGTTATTTTTTGTTTTGTTTGTTTGTTTGCATTTGGGGATTATTTATGGCTATCAGAACAGGTATGAGATGACATCTCATTGTGGTTTTGATTTGCATTTCCTTAATGATTAGCATTGAACATCTTTTTGTATGCCTGATGCCCATTTGTTTATCTTCTTTAGAAAAATGTCTATTCAAGTACTTTGCAATGTACAAAATCTGATTATTAGGTGTTTTTGTTTTTGTTTATTTGTTTACTATTGAGTTTTATGTCTGTGTTTTTTTTGTGTGTGTGTGTGCCATAATCAAGGACTCCTTGCTGAGACCAATGCCAAGAAGCTTTTCCCCAGTGTTTTCTTTCAGAAGTTTTACAGTTCCAGTGTTTTCTTTCAGAAGTTTTACAGTTCCAGATCTTACATTTAAGTCTTTAATGCATTTTGGGTTAATTTTTGTACATGGTGTAAGATAAGGGTCTAATTTCATTCTTTTGGATGTAGATATCCAGTTTTTCCAATACCATTTATTGAAGAAACTATCCTTTTCCCACTGTATATTCTTGACTGTATTCTGTTCTATTGGTCTATGTGTCTACTTTTATGACAGTGCCACACTGTTTTGATTACTTTCACTTTGTAATGCATTTTGAAATCAGAAAGTGTGATGTTGCCATCTTTGTTCTTGCTCAAAACTATTTTGGCTGTTCACTGTCCACTCAACAGCTGTAATTAATGAAATTAAGTTCATTAATTTTCAAAAAGGAGCAGGATTGGGAAAACCATGAAATAACAATCTCATAGGAGTATGTGAAAGAGTAAAAGGGATTTTATATATATTATATATATATTATGTATTTTTATGTGTGTGTATATATATATGTGTGTGTATATATATATGTGTGTGTGTGTGTATGTATGTATGTGTGTGTGTGTATATATATATATATATATATATATATATATTTGTTTTCCCTTGGGGCCATTCTGTAATCTCTACAATTGTTATTCTAAATCATTTTCACTCTCCTTAAGCCTTTGGCTAAAATTCAACCTCCATGTTCAGTAAGTAACTTAACTTCTTCCTTTGTTGAGTAAAAGACTATTCTGCATGAACTAAAGTTTCTTTGAATTTCTCCTCATTATCTTTTCCTTTTTCCTTTTTTTGTCTGTGAGGAAAATGTGTTCCTCCTTCTTTGCAAGGCTAATACCTTCAGCTCTTTTTTGGTACCATTATTTCATCAATTAACCCCATCTCTCTTGCATTTCTAATGTTTTCTTATGCCATATATATATGTATATATGTATATGCACAGTGCTTGGTACATCATGAGCCTTCCATGAATGATTTCTTTCTGACTTCCATACCACTAGATTTATAATGTCATTGTTTATAAAATGCTAACTTTGGACTTATGTCTCAATAATTCTATGTTTTTAAGGGGTAATAATAATAATACATATAGAATTCACGACTGCTAAGCTATTCATCAAGTCAGTAAAATTTATTACCAGTCATGATTTAGAATGCTGTGACCTCTAAGTGCTTATCTCTGAAATTCTCCCTTTTATATTAATACCGCCTCATGTTTAACTTCCACATATTTACGAAAGCAACAGTTGCCATCATTATGACCGGTTTTAATTGCTACTGTCCCTAGTCTAAAAGCCATGGTCAAATATTTAATTGTGATTTTTTTCATAGCCTCTTACAATTCTTAGCCTCTTTGGCTTTTTTCCACATCCAGTCCTAAACCCTGAATAAATTCCCAATGTCTGTTTTCTCCACACTCTTATACAGGCTGCTGAATATTGCTGATGACAATCAAGAAACTGTACTGATTAAGTTTACCTTCATTTGGTCCTTTGCTGCTGCTCAGCAGTTCTTTCATTTATATTTTCTTGTGGCCATTCTGTAATCTCTACAATAGTTATTCTAAGTCATTTCCATTCTCCTTAAGCTTTCAGCCAAAATTCTACCTCTGTGTTCAGTAAATAACTTAATTTCTTATTTTGTCGAGTAAAAGACTACCCTGCATGAACCCCTTTGACTTACCTTCTATCCATCTCAAAGTTTCTCTGTATTTCTCATTATCTTTTCCTTCTTCTGTCTGTGAGAAAAATATGTCCCCCCTCTTTTCCAAAGCTAATACCTTTGTCTTCTTCTGCTCTCTTTTGGTATGATTATTTCATCCATTAGCCCCATCTCTCTTGCATCTCTAATGTTTCCTTATGCCCATTTAAATACTCTGCTCTAGGAGACACCAAAAGGAAGACAAATAATTAAACTAATAATTTTTTTCTGTGAACCGCTATTTACTGAAGATTATGGCATATATCTAGCCTTTCTTTCACCACCAATCATTCAAAAAATATAGTCTGCAGTCACCTCCTACTTATCACCACCCGCTTTTTGACCTACTTGCAGTCAAGCAGCTTCTCCCCACTCCTCTATTGAAACTGTTTTTTGAAGGTCACTAATGACCCTCCTAACTGCTAAATTTCATCTTTTTCATAGCCATCACTCTGCTTGACCTCTCCATAACATTTAACACAATTCATTACACTGACCTCTCTCTACTGAAATTGTCTGCCATCTTGGCTTGCATGATTCCTCAGCCTTTTGGATATTCCTACTATATGACCATTTGCCTTTGTCTCTTCTGCTGACCTAATTTACTTTTTCTGTTTTCTCTATTGTAAGTATTATCTGAGATTCTGTCTTTGGTTGTCTTCAATTCTCTTTTAATGATCTCCACTATAGTGGTTTCATTCATATGTATGATTTCAAATATCATCTCTGTTCAAATGATGTTTCCTAATCTGTATCTTCAGAAACAAGTTCCCTCCTCAGCTCCCAGGACTACAATTTCGAATGTTGAATTAATTATTAAATATTTTCACCTAGAATAAGTACTGATCTCTGAAACTTAACATATTCAAAATTTTACCCATTATTGTTATTTTCAGAAATGTTCTGCTTATTTACATATTATCAATCCCCTTGATTCTTAAATATAGGAGTCATCTTTAAATTCTCATTTCCCCTCAAACCATGCAATTAGTGAGAATTTATTATCAATTCAATATGTAAAACAAATCTCTCTCTCTCTCTGTCTCTCTCATTCTCTCTTTCTCTTTCTCTCTCTCCCCTCACCCCTCCTTTCTCTACTTACTCCTTTCTTATTTCTTATTTTCATTCTCACTGCTACTATCTTATTCAGCTTTCTAATATCTCACATTTGGACTTATTCCAATACCTTAGATGCCTGAACTTCCAGTGTGTCCTCAGTCCAATCTGTTCAGTTACAAAATAAAGCTCCAGCCATTTTGTTCAGTACCATGAGATACCTTATGTGGCTTTCCTTTACCATAAATGAAACAAAAATTTCTTATCCTGGTATGGAAGTTCTTGTAGTCTCATCCAAACTTAGATTTTCTAACTTCATCCCCAGCTACTTTCCTGCATACACATTCTGCTATAGCCAAACTAGACCACTTGGCATTCCTCAAATCAGGCACTATTTTTCTACCTATGTTTTCTTCTCCTATGAAAAGGCCCCTCTCTTTTTCAATAGCCTAGACAGCCTTCATGTTTCACATAAAGTTCCCTTTCTCTGAAATATCTTCCCTGTTTTCCTTTGGCAGGAAGTGATTATTACTTTACATAGGCCCCCAGAATTCTATTCTTATCTCTTTTTATTGCATATGCTCCATATTGCCTAAGTTACTTGTATTTATGAGCAGTCCTGCTACTCAATTGTTAGCTCCATGAATACATGAATTTAGAATTTAGACGTATTCATTCCTATTTCCCCACACCTAGCACAGTACTGTATACTTAGTAACAACTCAAAAATACTTGCAAAATATTTGCTTAATTCCAAATGGATCAAATGCTTATATGTGGAGCTTTGCTCTATAGAGCTTCAAACACTCTATGGACATTATTGCACATCTTGAAAACAAAGCATAGGACAGTTGCCATTATCTCTGTGAAAGGCTAAATGGCAAAACAATTTACTAGAGTTGGTAGCAGAGCGGCAAATCCAAGGCTCCTGACTACTAGACAAGTGCTGTATCCCCTCAACCATGCATTCTCTCAAATTAAATTAATTCAGATTAATCTAGAAGTAAATTTCCATTTCCTTTGTTTATCCAACAGTTAGCTTTAATAGTCACATTTCCCTGGCTGGAAGTTCAAATTGCTTCACTTTTTCCTCTCCCCTCTGTCCACTGGCAGGTCTCACTCCTTACTGTCACTTGTGTGGAAATTCACTCTGCTTGATGTCCTTTCTCCTGGCTCTATTAGCTTCAGTGTACCAGCAATCAGTGGGCTCATTCAACCTCTTTTCTTTTTTTTCTTTTTCTTTTCTTCCATTTTCTTTTCATCATTCCCCAAGTGAGTTGAATTTACCTTCACTAAATTTTACATGTCATGGGTGGCCTCACATATTAGAGGGCAGAAAATGGCTGCAGTTGAAGGGAGGAGAAGGGAGGATAATAACTCTATTTTCTGCAGAAAGAGATGAGATCATTTTTAAAGATGTCATTTCCTTTTAGATGAAGAAGGTTGTTAGACTCCCCTTTATGTCCTTTTATCATCCAAGGTCATGAAAAATGTAGGAAGAAGTTGCTTCCTGCAATGATAGTGAAACCTGACTGTCGGGCATCATTTAGGCATAAAGATCATGAAGTACTTTGCTAACCACTAGTGTAACCAAGATGTCCGTGGGCTGGATCATGATAAACGTTCTACTGTGGCAGCACAGTACATCAGCTTTAGATCTAGCAGTAAAAAATAGGAATTGGAGACAGCCACTATTTGACATCCCTGGTCTTGAGCACACTATTCAGTGTGTCTAGAAGTAATGGTTGGAGAGGCGTGTGTGTGTGTGTGTGTGTGTGTGTGTGTGTGTGTGTGTGTAAGACATAATTCCTGACAGCAGAAGAGCAGAATCTTCTGGATCATGTGATCCATGCAGTGCCTTTACAATCCCAAAAAAACAATTTGAAAAAAAAAAATTGAAGGCATCTGTTCTTTTGTTTGCTTAATACCGAATAACTGGACTGACTCTTGTAGTTTTCCTCTTGATTTGATTGTTCTGAGAACCAATTTTGAAGTTCTATTAGTTTTTGTGAATTTGAAGCTGTCAAGTTTCACCTTTTCCTACAAGGAAGAAACCACACCCAGCCTACTTGTACTTCTACATTACAACCTAAGTTTGGAGGACTTAATAGGAAGCTCTCACCCTTGGAAAACTAACTCACATTTAATTTTCACTACTGTATATGACAACTATGCATGTAAAATAATCCAGCTGCTTTCTAACCAAAAATAATTATGTATTCAATTTATAATGTCTTCTACTTCTGCTTGAATCTAGTAAACTGTGTTATATAAATAATAATCAGCAATAACCTAATACATAAAAATATGCTTCAGGTAATGATGAACATTAAAATGCATGAATTATTTCATCAGCAGAATGTGAACTTGTAGAAAAATAATAAGACAAACAGCTTGTTGTGCTTGTCTTTTCCTTATCCTCATTTGCATCTCAAAACCTAACTTCTTTGAGAGTTTGCAGTGAAATTTCTAATAGGGAGATCCTGACCAAATATAATTTAAGGGAGTTTGGCCAAAGGCAGTTAAAGAGTATAATGCAATATTAAGTGGTTTACATGACTTCAACAAAACTTCCCAGTCAGTGAAAAAATAATATTTTAAACACACAAAGTTAAATTATTAAAGGATATTAGAGTCACTGGTATTGAAACAGATCAAATAAGAGTAGCCATTTTTATTCAGTGGTATGAAAATAACCCAGAAGGATAATTGTAAATGCAGTGAAAATTCAAACAGGGCTGAAATTGCCATGTAAATAATAATAATAAAAACTGGCTGCTTCTGCCAAAATACTGTCAACTCATACAGATTGTACAGCACCGTAATTATCAGAACTGACATATGCAAAATGATTATAAATTAATGGTTTGTAGAACAAAGTCGAGTCATATGTTATAGATTTTACTAGGTAGATACATAATCACAGAGAACAAAGGGCCTTTAAACAATATAAAATTATGAAATTAATCTAAAATGGTATGCTGCACTCACTGTAAATTATGAGATCATTTTTCATATGATTAAGGATGAATTTATATACCTAGACACTTGAATGAGTGGACTTCATTATATACAGCTATTACCACTGCCTACATGACAGATTTGGTCAGCCTTACTGTAAGTAATTTAACAGTAAGTCAATCCAAGGAAAGGTTACAAAGTTGGAAATCAGAGTTATTACAAATTATGTTTCTGGTTCGAAGATCTAAAAAATAAGTTGGAAAGGATGTTGCTTATAAAATTTACATGAATTAGGCACAGACAACATGCTAGTTTGTGAAAGTGTTTGACCTCACGAATGCCTTAAAGCTATTCCTTCAATGATATTTAATTCTTTTCAATTGATAAGTTGAACCATAGTAGTATAATGGTTCCAGAATGCGTTAACTCATTTTCCCATGAATCTGAGATTCTTACAGGTTCTTTCTGTTTGAGGTTGTAGGCATGTTGCACCCATTGGATGATTTCTTCTTTGCAGGAAATGTATCCCTACTGTGCTATTTTCTATATTTTGGGTAAGTTCAATATGTGACAATGTATATGTGGCAAAGACATATGTAGTCTGCTTTATAAAAAGTGTCTAAGGAAACAAAATTTTCTTTCCTGGTTACATATTCAGAAAGTTGTTATTTTCTGTGCATAGTGTGGTTTTGGTTTACTAATGTTTGGCCAATGTTAGAAACATGCATACATTGTAATTTAGTCATAAGAAAATGAGTAATGTAAATTAGAATTGTCTGAGAAAAGACCGTGTGTTAATGTTTTTGCCACAATTACATTTTTCTGAGCAATAGACTGTGTCTTCATGACACCAAAACATCTGGATGTAAAGTGAAAAATGTAGTCAGTCATCTAGAGGTTTCTAAATATCCAGATGCTTTGTGTTGGTTAGACAAAGATTTCAGATGATTGACTGAATTGCTCACCCTCACAGTTAACGTGAATAGATTACTCCATCTGGCACTCTGGGGAGGCAGACAGTCAGAAGATAAAAGATGGATCATGAGACCTCATAGAGGAAGGAGTGGTTGGATGATTATTTTATTCTCAACAATTCTCAAAGTTGATTGCTGTCCTTTTTGTGATATCATTAAAATAATAATGAAGCATTAAAATTATTATTTACTTCTTAAAATCTTATGTTTTTGGGGGGGAATAAACATTGTGTTAGTTAACTGCACAACTGTGTAAACTACCAAGGAATCAACAGATATTAATAGATAGATAAAAGTAAGTAATTTTAAATACTGCCTCCCTCAAGCACAACTGTATTTAAAAACAGAATATATCAAGAACAATTTTAAATATCAAAAAAGACAAAAGTTTGAGCTTCTGGAATAAGTGAATAAGCATTTATCGAGCATTTATACGTAGTTTACCCATTCTTTCAGTAAACAATGAGCTCCTCAATGTGCCAGATACTGCGCATAAGATATGGAAGGTGGATTAACAGTTTTTGCCTTCAAGCAACTCACATTCTAATAGGGTATATAGAAATGTTAACTGATAATAACACTAGAGTGAGGTAAGTGCCAATAAAGCTGTGTACAAAGTGTTATTGATATATAAATAATGGAGTGCTGTTTGCCTGGAGTCTTGGAAAGGAAGTTGTTAAGGAAAGTTTGATAGCAGAAATACTATTTGTTCAAAATCTTGAAAAACGGAGGAAGAGAACAACTAGAAATGCTGAAAAATACAAATAAACCCACAAACACCTGGTTAAAAGTATCAGAGAGCTATTGAAGAAGACAGGACTTGAGGAACCAAGCTTTGACAGAAAAGAGAAAATGTACTCTGCATCTGGCAAACATTTTGATATACAATTCCCTAAAGGGATTTGCTGATTCATATGTGGCTTAAACAGAGAGGCTGATAAGCTAAGCAGCTGTGTAGAAATGGTTGCTAAGAGTCAGAGAGGTTGAGCAGAGCTTTTTGTCAGTTTCATGAAATTGAAAGAAAAAAACAAATGAAGTTCACAGCTACCAAAGGAGCCTATAAGTGACTAACAAAGATCCCAAAGAAAACTGAAGAGCAGAGGAGTAAACCTGACAGTTCAAGCAGGTTTTTCTCTTGAGGTAGTCACCAAATAATAAATGGCACAGGTATGGATTCCTAGCAGAAAGTGGCTATGAGGAGGCTGAGAAGCCAAGCAGAGTATATCAATTAGGATTTCATCAGAGAACCAGAACCTCTCTAAGTGACATGAAATATAAAAACTTATAGGTGTTGGATCTCATGCAATTGTGGTAGCCAATGAAGAAGACTGAAAAGCTGTTGCCTCTGCACCAGGTGATGAGCCTAAAGTCGCTAAGGGTCAGCAGGATCAATATTAGAGAAGAAAACTATGACCTGAAGCAGAAGAGAGACAGGGTAGACTGTAACCCACAGGGGCAAACCAAAACCCAAGAAGACAAACTAGAACCCATGCTTGTCTAGCACAGCTTTTGACTCCATCGATGTAGGTGACCTCCAAAAAATGATGGCAACTTTTGCCATGGAGCTGAACATATGCCTAGTTCAGAACTTAGATAACTGGTAGGAGCTGGAGAACCTACGTGCCTGGCTGCTGCTCTAAGCTGACAAATCAGCAGCTCAGTGACGATGTGCATGAACTGCAATGATTCCTGGACCTCAATATCTACACAAATCTTTAGAGCATAATGGCTGCTGCTTTATGTCCACCTTGAAAGTCTCACAAAATTTGCCAAGAGGCCAATTTTAACTTAGAGCTGACACATAATATAATTCTAGAAATTGTAGGTTTTTCTTTATACCATACAAAATCACCAAAATCTGACCCTTGTCAATTTGGTATCCATATGCATCTCTATTAACAATATTTGTCTTTCATATGAAAATAATAGGCCGGGCGTGGTGCCCATGCCTGTAATTCCAACACTTTGGAAGGCCGAGGTGGGCAGATCATGAAGTCAAGAGATTGAGACCAGCCTGGCCAACATGGTGAAACCCTGTCTCTAGTAAAAATACAAAAATTAGCTGGGCATGGTGGTGTACACCTGTAGACCCAGCTACTTGGGAGGCTGAGGCAGGAGAATTGCTTGAAACAGGGAAGCGGAGGTTGTAGTGAGCCAAGGTTGTGCCACTGCACTCCAGCCTGGTGACAGAGCAAGACTCTGTCTAAAAAAATAAATAAATAAAAACAGCACATTATTGTACAACTGAAAGCACATCCCAAAAGAGGATACTTATCCAATTTGGGGTAATGTCCATTCCTCCTCTAGCTGGATTATAATTTATTATAAGTAAATTATAATGAATTATAATTTATTAGTCTGCTAAGGTTACCATGACCCATGTATGCGTGGTTTAAACAATGGAAACTTACAGACACAACACTTTTTTTTGTGCTTCATTTTATTGTGCTTTGCAGATGTTGGTTCTTTTACAAATTGAAGGTTTTTGAAAACCCTGTGTCAAGCAAATCTATTGGATCATATTTCCAACAATATGTGGCCACTTCTTATCTCTGTGTCACATTTTGGTAATTCTCACAATATTTTAAACTTTATTATTATATCTATTATGGTGATCTGATCATGTTATGGTGATCTGTGATCAGTAATCTTGAATGTTACTCTTGTAATGGTTTTGGTGTACCAAGAATTATGCTCATATGAGATGTCAAATTTAATCCATAAATATGTCTGTTTTGACTGCTCCACCAACTGGCTATTCCCCCATATCTTTGCCACTTCTTGGACTGCCCTATTCCCTGAGATGCAACATATTTAAATAAGGCCAATTAATGCCCCTACAATGGTCTCTAATCGTTCAAGTGAAAGGAAGAGCTGTACATTTCTCACTTTGATTAAAAGTGTTATTCCAGTGCACATTTGAATGATAAGAAAGCAAAACAGCTTTATTGCTGTTAGGGAGAAAATTTAAGTGGTCTGAATAGAAGATCAAACCAGACCAACATTTGCTTAAACCAAAGCCTTATTCAGAGTAATGTTTTTACTCTCTTCAATTCAATGAAGGCTGAGAGAGGTGAAGAAGAAGCTGCAGAAGAAGTTTGAAACTAGCAGAGGTTAGTTCATGAGACTTCAGGAAAGAAGCCATACTCCTAATTTGAAAGTGCAAGGTGGAGCAGCAAGAGTTGATGTAGAAGTTGAAAGTATGGAGAAGATCTAGCTAAGATGACTGATAAATGGCTACACTAAACAACAAATTTTCATTGTAAACACAAAAGCCTTCTATTGGAAGAAGATGCAACCTAGTACTTTCATGACTAGAGAGAAGTTAATGCTTGGCTACAAAGCTTCAAAAGATGGGCTGACTCTCTTGTTAGGGGTTTGTATGAGTCCATTTTCACAGTGCTGATAAAAACATACCTGAGACTTGGCAATTTACAGAAGAAAGGGGCTTAATGGACTTACAGTTCCATGTGACTAGGGAGGGAAGCCTCACAATCATGGCAGAAGGCAAAAGCCACTTCTTACACAACGGTGGCGAGAGAGTTTTGGGTGGGAACGCAGAGCCAAACCATATCAGGGCTAGTGCAGCTGGTGACTTTAACTTGAGGCTAATAATCCAAAGCTTCTAGGACTCTCAAGAATTATGCTAAATCTACTCTTCCTATGTGCAATAAATGAAACAACAAAGCTGGGATGACAGCACATCTGTCTACCTCATGGTTTTCTGAGTATTTTAAGATCACTATTGAAACCTACAGCTCAGAAAAATATTTCTTTTAAAGTACTACTGATCATTGACATGGCACCTGGTCACCCAAAAGCTCTTGATAGAGATGTACAAGGAGATTAATGTTGTTTTCATGCCTATTAATACAACTTCCATTCTGCAGCCCAAGGATCAGGAGTAATTTTGATTTTTAAGTTGTATTATTTAAGAAACACTTTTCATAAAGCTATGGCTGCCATGGATAATGAAATACTTCTGGATAGGCTTCACCATTCTAAATACCATTAAGAATATTTGTTATTCATGGAAGGACGCCAAAATATTAACATTGACTGGAGTTTGGGAAAAGGTGATTTCAACCATAATAGATGACTCTGAAAGGCTCAAGGCTTTAGTGGAGAAAGTAACTGCAGATGTAGTAGAAACAGCAAGAGAACTAGAGTTGGAAGTGGACCAAAGATGTGACGGAATTGCTGCAATCTCATGATAAAACTTGAATGAGTCACTTCTTATGGGTAAGCAAAGAAGGTGGTTTCTTGAGATGGAGTCTACTCCTGGTGAAGATGCTTTGAAGTTTGTTGAAACAACAACAACAAAAGATTTAGACTACGAAATGAACATAGTTGGTAAAGCAGTGGCAAGGTTTGAGAGGATTTACTACAATTCTGAAAGAAATTCTATTGTGTGTAAAATACTATAAAACAGCATTGCATGCTACAGAGAAAATCTTTCATAGCCAATCAATGTGGCAAACTTCATCATAATCTTACTTTAAAAAATTGACACAACTACCCATACCTTCAGCAACAACCATCCTGACCAGTCAGCCGTCATCAACATGGTGGCAAGACCCTCAGTCAGCACAAAGATTGTGACTTACTGAAGACTCAGAAGATTGTTAGCAGTTTTCACAACAAAATATTTTTGAATTAAAGTATGTATTTATTTTTTAGATATAATGCTACTGCACATTTGGTAGACTACAAACTCCAAATAGACTCCAAAATGACAAGAACATAAGTAATATCTTTGCTAGTAAATTACCAGAAGTAATTTGTTTTTTGGACCAGTTAATTTTGGCTATGGGAAAAACAAGACCATGTATTGGTCACTGATGTAGTGCATAATTTACATACTGGAGAATGCTATTCTTACTTCACAGTGTATTACTAACCAGATGGTATTATAATTGAATCTTCAAAGGGTCATTCCTTTGTTCTATCAGCTCAGCTGCTTCAGGATAGTGGTAAATGATATAAGACCAGGAATCCCATAAACATGAGTCAATTGCTGCACTTCATCTGCAATACAATGAGTTTCGTGATCAGAGGGAATGCACCCTTTACACATTGTACCCAATTTCCTCCAGTTTTCTTATTTCCTCCCTCCCCACCCACCCCCCACTTTGTTGGTAAGAACTGTGTCTCATTCATTTGGGTAACTTTAACAAATATAGCCTAAGGTTTGGCACATGTTAAAAGGATACTGTCTTAATTCAGGCAGCCATAGCAAAGCATCTTAGAGTGGGTGGCTTATAAACAACAAAAGCTTCTTTCTCACACTTCTGTAATATGGAAGCCCAAGAGCAGGGTACTACATGTGGTTGAGTTCTGGTGAGGGCCCCTTCCTAGGTTGCAGACTGCCAACTTCTTATGTCATCATGTGGTAGAAAGAGGAGGAGAGAACTTTCTGGGGTCTCTTTTATAAGGGTACTGATCTTTTATCATGAGGGCTCCACCCTCATGTTTTAATGACTTCCCAAAAGTCGCACCTCCTAATACCATCACCTTGAGGATAGAATTCAACATATGAATTTGGGAGTGCAGGGACACAAACAGTTGTTCTATTGCAGATACTGACTGAATAATAAAGCATCAATAACTTCAAATATAAATATAACAGTAGGATCAAACAAAATTAGGAGAAACATTAATAAGGAGGATTTTTATCAGAAACGAAGACCCTATAGAGATAGAAGTAAAGAGTTAAAGCAGAAAGAGAGATAACTGAGGATGGAAGTCTCCCTTACTAGCTATATGAACTTGGGTCTCTGTTTTGGACTGAATTGTGTCCCCTCTGAAGTTCATATATTGAAGTGCTATCCCCCAAAGTGATGGAATTTGAAGATGGGGCCTTTGGATAAGGTCTTGAAGATAAGACCCTAAGAATAGGATTCGTGGCCTTGTAAGAAGAGGAAGATATCTCTTTCTCCCTCTCTCCATGTTTACACACCAAGGAAAATCCTTTTGACGACATAACAAGAAAGTGTCTCATGTCCTAACATTTTAAATCTAATCATGCCTTTCCAACAGTCCCCCAAAGTCTTAATTCATTTCGGCATTAACCCAAATATCCACAGTACAAAGTTTCATCTGACACAAGGCAAGTCCTTCCACCTATGACCCTGTACAATCAAAAGAAAGTTAGTTACTTCCTAGATACAATGGAGGTACAGGTATTGGGTAAATACAGCCATTCCAAATGGGAGAAATTGGCCAAAACGAAGGGGTTGCAGGGCCCATGCAAGTCCAAAATTCAGGGGGACAGTTAAGTTTTAAAGTTCCATAATGATCTCCTTTGACTCCATGCCTCACATCCAGGTCACATTGATGCAAAAGGTGGGTTCCCATGATCTTGGGAAGCTCCGCCCTTGTGGCTTTGCAGGGTACAGCCTTCCTCCCAGCTGCTTTCACAGGCTGGTGTTGAATGTTTCTGATTCTTCCTGGAACATAGTGCAAACTGCCAGTGGGTCTACCATTCTGGAGTCTGGAGCACAGTAGCCCTTTTCTCACAGCTCCACTAGGCAGTGCCCAAGTAGAGACTCTATGTGAGGGCACTGACCCCACATTTCCCTTCCACATGGCCCTAGCAGAGATTCTCCATGAGGAGAAAATTTGCCTGGGCATCCAGGCATTTCCATGCATCTTCTGAAATCTAGGCAGAGGTTCCCAAACCTCAATTCTTAAATTCTGTGTACCTGCAGGCTCAACACCATGTGTAAGTGACCAAGGCTTGGAGCATTCACCCTCTGAAGCCACAGCTTGAGTGGTACATTGGCCGCTTTCAGCCACAACTGGAGCAGCTGGGACACAGAGTACCAAGTCCCTACGCTGCACACAGCACCTGGGACAAACCCACAAAACCACATTTTCCTCCTGGACCTCTGGACCTGTGATGGGAGTGGCTGCCATGAAGGTTTCTGACATGTCCTGGAGACATTTCCCCCATGGTCTTGAGAATTAACATTAGGCTCCTTGCTATTTATGCAAATTTCTGCAGCTGGCTTGAATTCCTCCCTAGAAAAAGGGTTTTTCTTTTCTACTACATTGTCAGACTGCAAATTTTCTGAACTTTTATGCTCTGTTTCTCTTTTAAAACAATGCTTTAACAGCACCTAAGTCACCTTTTGAATGCTTTGCTGCTTAGAAATTTTTGGCCAGATACCCTAAATCATCTCTCTCAAGTTCAAAGTTCCACAAATCTCTAGGGCAGGGACAAAATGCTGCCAGTCTCTTTGCTAAAATATTACAAAGAGTCACCTTTGCTCCAGTTCCCAACAAGTTTCTCATCTCCATCTGAGACCACCTCAGCCTGGGCCTTATTGTTCATATTGCTATCAGCATTTTTGTCCAAGTCATTCAACAAGTCTCTAGGAGGTTCCAAACTTTCCTGCTTTCTTCTGAGCCCTCCAAACTGTTCCAAACTCTGCCTGTTACCCAGTTCCAAAGTTGCTTCCTCATTTTTGGGTATCTTTTAAGCAGTGCCCCACTCTCCTGGTATTAATTTACTGTATTAGTCCATTTTCATGCTGCTGATAATGACATACCTGAGACTGGGAAGACAAAGAAGTTTAATTGGACTCACAGTTCCACATGGCTGGGGAGGCCTCATAATCATGCGGGAGGCAAAAAGCACTTCTTACATGGAGGCGGCAAGATAAATTGAGGAAGAAGCAAAAGCAAAAACCCCCGATAAAGCCATCAGATCTCGTGAGACTTATTCATTATCATGAGAATAACATGGGAAAGACTGGACCCCATGATTCAATTACCTCCCCCTGGGTCCCTCTCACAACATGTGGGAACTCTGGGAGATGCAATTCAAGTTGAGATTTGGATGGGGGCACAGCCAAACCATATCACAAATCAAGAGGTATTTTTAAGGTAATTCATACTCCATATTTTCAAAAAAAAAAAAAAAAAAAAACTTGTAATAGTGTTCATAAAAAAAAGTCATGTTGTTATTTAAATGTGCTCCTACCCTAGCATTCACATTAATCTTACAATTTCCCCTCCGTTTAGATATGTGCACATAATTAATGAGAGTACTTATTGCTCTAGATATCCAGGAGTTTTATTGCTTACCTTGCAGAATAGACAAGTTCTCATGCACCATTGCTGTAAACTTTTAGAATCAGAAACCCTTTGAGAATTGTGCCATCACTCCAAATGTCTAGCTATATTTCTACATACAATTCAGTACACAATTTCAGGAAGTTCGTGAAGCTTTTAAAATACAAGATTTTAACTCCAGATTGTGAACCTCAATATTATTCCATACTCCCATTCCAGCCTAATTTAAAATATTTAAATAAAATATTCAATTTTTAAAAATTAACTTGTGAATTATCCATACCTAGAAAATAGAAGGAACTGACAGGTTGAGAAATTTATAGAAAAGAGTAAGACAGGGGAACTACTTCAAGAACTGTATGTTGAAATGATTTCTTGATCTTTAACAGTGGAGAAAAGGACGTTGCTTTCCACATGCTATCTGTGTCGCATAGGGATATACCACTATAAAGGGTGTACCAGCCAGCATGTTAATGACTAACTGACATTGGTAGCACTGTTGATCAGCTCACATACCACTCTCTATTGAGCATATCATTCTTCAGTGATGCTTACTAACACCATTGTATGGAGGCTGGTCTTGGCATCTCTGTGTTTCATGAATTAGTAGAGGAGTCATGATTGACTTTTTCATCACTTGACATAGCTCTCAAATATGTATTATGATATGTCTGTCATCTCTTTATAATCCTATCCCTCAATGTGGGCTCTCCAAAGATAGTGTTGTAATAGTTCTGCCATCATAGTCATCGAGACATCAAATTGGCATCATAACAGATCCTTTTCGGACTTGTATCTTTATGCATTCTAATCTCTCATTATAATGGCATCATAACAGGGTCCCTGTAGACTTTCACTGAAGAAATTGTGAGATAGTTAACATGATGGCAACTCCAGATGAAATTGCACAGGAAGTCAGCATTGTAAAAGAAGTGGAAATAAAATCCTGGCAAGTAATTACTGGCTATGCTTAGTGACTGTTTTGTTTAAACAACTCTGTTAATTCAAAAGGTCCCCTGAAGACAGTATTTCACATCAAAAAATAACTACCTGGCAACCAGAAGAATTGCATTTTTTTAAGGCAGCCAATTGTTAGTTGAAGTTTGGCAAAACATCCAAAAGCATAGTTTGTACTTTAATAACTGGAAAGTAAGCTGATGTTTTTCAGCTTATTTTGATTTTTAAAACAATTGATCTCTAACAACTAACAAAGAAATTCTGGACTTAAACTGGACACTTAATCAATGGGAACTAACAGACAGGCGTCTCCAATCCAAAACTACAGAATGTGCATTTATCTCGTTTGCAGATGGAATATATTCTAAAATCTAACACATACTCAGTCATAAAGCAGATCTCATTACATTTTTTAAAAATCAAAATCATACCGAGCACACTCTTGGACCACAGTACAATAAAATGAGAAATAAATATCAAGAAGATCTCTCAAAACTCCACAAATACATAATACATGCAAATTAAAGAATTTCCTTCTGAATAACTCTTGGATGCACAATGAAATTAAGGCAGAAATCCAAAAATTCCTTGAAATTAATGAAAACAGAGGCACAGCTTACCAAATGCAGCTAAAACAGTGTTCAGAGGAAAGTTTATAGCACTAGACACCCTCATCAAGAAGTTAGATCTCAAACTAACAATCTAACTTTGCACCTAGAAGAACTAGAAAAAAAGAACAAACCAATCCCAAAGATAGTAGAGGAAAGTAGATAACTAAAATTAGAAAAGAATTGAGTGAAATTCAGATGCAAAAATTCTCACAAAAGATAAATGAAATCAAGAGTTTCTTATTCAAAAGAATAAATAAGATTGTTTGCTGACTAGACTAACCAAGAACAAAAGAGAGAAGATTCGAATAACTACACTCAGAATTACAAAATCATTACAAGTTATCCCACAAAATTAAAAAGATCCTCAGAGTCTATTATGGACACCTCTATAGACAAAAATTAGAAAATCTAGAGGTAGTGGATAAATTCCTAGAAACACAAAAACCCCAGATTTAACCAGGAAGAAAATGAAAACTTGTAAAGATCAATAACAAGTTCTGAAATTGAATCAGTAATTTAGAAATTAATTTATACCAAATTTAAAAAGCCCTTGACTGGATAGATTCACAGCTAAATTCTACCAGATGTACAAATAACTGGTACCAACCTTACTGAAACATTTCCAAAAAATTGAGGAGGAAGGGCTCCTTGATAACTCATTCTACATCAGCCAGATAGCAAAATCTGGCAGAAACAATTACCAAAGTAAAATACACACCAATATTCTTCATTAAGAAAGTTGCAAAAATCCTTGACAAAATACTAGCAAAAAAATTCAGCAGTACATCAAAAAGTTAATACACCATAATCAAGTAGGCTTTATTCCTGGGATGCAAGACTGGTTCAACATATACGGATAAACAAATGTGATTCACCACATAAACAGAATTAAAAGCAAAAAACATTTTATCATGTCAATAGATGCAGAAACTATTTTTCATAAAATCCAACATCTGTTCATAATAAAGACTCTCAATAGACTAGGCATCAAAGGAGCATACCTCAAAATAATAAGAACCATCTACGAAAAATGAACAACCAATGTAATACTGAACAGACAAAAGCTAGGAGCATTACCCTTGAGAGGCAGAAAAAAACAAGAATGCCCACTCCCACCGTTCCTGTTCAAAATAGTACTGGAAGCTGTAGCCAGAGCGATCAGGCAAAAAAAGAAATAAAATGCATCCAAATAAGAAAAGAAGTCAAAGTATCTCTCTGATATGGTTTGGATCTGGGTCCCCACCAAATCTCATGTTGAATTGTAATCCCCAGTGTTTGAGGTGGGGCCTGGTAGGAGATGGTCGAATCACGGGGCTGGATTTTCCATAAATGTTTTAACACCATCTTCTTGGTGCTGTTCTTATGACAGTGAGTGAGTTCTCATGAGATCTGATAATTTAAAAGTGTGTAGCACCTCTCCCTTCCCTTTCTCCTGCTCATGCTTCAGCCATGTAATATGCCGTCTCCCCCTTTGCCTTCTGCCATGATTGTAAGTTTCCTGAGACCTCCACAGAAGCCTAGCAGATACCAGCAACATGTTTCCTGTATAGCCTGCAGAGCTGTAAGCCAATTAAACCTCCTTTCTTTATAAATTACCCAGCCTCAGGTATTTCTTCATAGCAATGCAAGAACAGACTAATACACTCTCTTTGATAATGATATGATTCTACACCTAGAAAATCTTAAGGACTTAAGAGAAAGGCACCTAGAACAGATAAACAACTTCAGTAAGTTTTTGGATACAAAATCAGTGCACAAAAGAGACTGGTAGCATTTTGCCCCTGCCCTAGAGATCTGTGGAACTTTGAACTTCAGAGAGATGATTTAGGGTATCTGGTGGAAGAAATTTCTAAACAGTAAAGCATTCAAGATGTGGCCTGGCTTCTTCTACAAGAAGCCGATGCTCATTTGCATAAACGAAGAGAACTTATGTTTAAAAGGGAAGCAGAACACGAACGTTTGGAAAATTTGCAGCCAGACCATGTGGTAGAAAAGAAAAACTTTTTTTATAAGGAGAATTTCAAGGCTGCAGAAATATGTATAAGTAAAGAAGAGCCAAATGTTAATAGCCAAGACAATGAGGAACATGTCTTCAGGACATTTCATAGACCTTCACAGCAGCCCCTCCCATCACAAGCCCAGAGGCCTAGGATGGAAAAATGGTTTCATGGGCCAGCCCGAGTGCCCAGCTGCTCTGTGCAGCATTGGGACATTGTGCCCTGGGTCCCTGCTGCTCTAGCTCCAGCTGTAGCTAAAAGGGGTCAAAGTGCAGCTCAAGCCATTGCTTCAGATGGTTCAAGCCCCAAGCATTGGCAGCTTGCATGTAGTGTTGGGCCTGTGGGTGCACAGAAGGCAAGAGTTGAGGTTTGGGAACCTCTGCCTAAGTTTCACAGGATGTATGAAAATGCCTGGGTGTCCAGGTAGAAGATTGCTGCAGGAGCAGAGCTCTCATAGAGAAGCTCTACTAGGGCAATAAAAAGGAGAAATGTGGGGTTGGAACCTCCACACTGAGTCCCCACTGAGGCACAACCTAGTGGAGCTGTGAGAAGAGGGCCACTGTCCTCCAGATCCCAGAATGTAGAATCAGTGACAGCTTATGCACCTGGAAAACCCACATGCACTCAATGCCAGCTCATGAAAGCAGCTGCAGGGGCTGTACCCTGCAGAGCCACAGGGACAGAGCTTCCCAAGGCCTTGGGGTCTCACCCTTTGTGTCTGTGTGGCCTCAATGTGAGACATGGAGTTAAAGGAGATTACTTTGGAGCTTTAAGATTTAATGACTGCCCTTCTGGGATTCAGACTTGCATGGGGCCTGTAGACCCTTTGTTTAGGCCAACTTCTCCCTTTTGGAATGGAAGCATTTACCCAATTCCTGTGTCCCCACTGTATCTTGGAAATAACTAATTTTTTTTTTTTTTTTTTTTTTTTTTTTTTTTTTTTTTAATTTTACAGGCGCATAGGCAGAAAGGACTTGCCTTGTATCAGATGAGACTTTGGACTTGGACTTTTGGGTTAATGCTGAAATTGAGCTAAGACTTTGGGGGACTACTGGGAAGGCATGATTGTGTTTTGAAATGTGAGAAGGACTTGAGATTTGGGAATAATACTGGTTGGCTGTGTGTCCCCACCCAAATCTAATGTTGAATTGTATTTCCCAATGCTGGAGTGGGGAGCCTGTGGGAGGTGATTGGATTACAGGGGTGGATTTGTCCATGCTTTTCTCATGACAGTGAGTGAGTTATCACAAGATCTGATGGTTTATAAGTGTGTAGCACTTCCCCACATCGCTCTCTCTCTCTCCTGCTGCCATGTGAAGAAAGCGCTTGCTTCCCCTTTGCCTTCCACCATGATTGTAAATGTCCTGAGGTCTACCAATCATGCTTCCTGTTAAACCTGTGGAACTGTGAGTTAATTAGACCTCTTTTCTTCATATATTACTCAGTCTCAGTTAGTTGTTTATAGCAATGTGAGAATGGACTAATACAGACACCAAACAACAAAGTCAAGAAGGTCAGAGAAAACCAAGGAAGTAAATGTTTCCCCTTAAATACACCTAGGCCTATTATATTCAAACTTCAGAAAATTAAAGATAGAGAAAAATTTTTGAAAGAGACCAGAGGAATAAAACACTTTATTTATAGAGCAGTAAACATAAGGATTATATCTGACTGCTCCTCAGAAATTATTTAAACAAGAAGAAAATGGAGTAAGATATTTAAACTGTTGAGGGGAAAAAACACCAACCGAGATTTCTGTAGACTTAAATTATCCTATGAAAGTGAGTAAAGATTTTCTCATACAGACAAATGATAGGAAATTTGTTGCCAGTACACCAGACTTGCAACAAATGTTAAAAGAAATTCTTCAGAGAGAAGGAACATGATATTGGTCAGAAACTTGGATCTACATAAAGAGAAGGAATAACTAAAGGTAAAATTAAAACTTTTATTTTTCTTATTCTTAATTGATACAACAGATATTGTTCAAAAACAATAATAGCAATGTTAACGAAGTATGCATATAAAAAATAAGTAGAGGAATATATATGCTTATGCATAAGTGAAAGGAATGATAGCAATAATACAAAGGATGGGAGAAAGGAATCAGGATTATTTCGTTATTATAAGGTACTTTTACTACCTGTGTAATGGTACAGTGTTATTTGAAAGTGGAATTTGGTTAATTGTGCTTCATGCTAATTATAGGGCAATCACTACAAAAGTGAAAAATGAAGTATAATTAATGTGCTAAGAAAGAAAATAAAATGAAATTATATAAAATGTTCACTTAAAATCAAAAAAGACAGAAAAGAGTAGAAGAAAAACAGGAACAAAGATGAAAGATAATACATAGAAAACAGTAATAATTCCAGTAGATATTAATTCAAGTATATTAATAATCACATTAAATTTCAGTGGTCTAAATTCACCAATTAAAAAACAGAAATTGTTAGAGTGTATTAAAATATAAGACCCAACTTTATATTGTGTACAATAAACCCCCTTTAAATATAAAAACACATATGGGTTAAAAGCAAAGAGATATAGAAAGATATACTATGCCATCCACAATTTTTACAAATAACAGGAGTATTATATTAATTTCAGAAAAAGCAGACTTCAGAACAAGGAACTTTATCCAGGATAAGGGGAACATTACATCATGATAAAGAGGTCAATTCTGAATAACATATAACAATCCTTAATGTATATGTGCCTAACAGAGGAGCATCAAAATACGTGATGCAAACCTGATAAAACTATAAGAGACATAGATGAATTCAATACTAGTGTTGAAGATTGCAACACCCCTCTATCAACAATGGACAGATTCGGCAAGGAGAAAATCAGTAAAGGCATAGCTGAACCCAATAACACTATCAATTAACTGGATATAACACATCTATTGACTTGTTTGTTCAATGGAAGCAGAATACACATTTTTCTTAAGTTCATTTGAACCTTTATCAAAATACAACACATTCTGGCCCATAAAATATATCTCAAGACATGTAAAAGAATAGAAATCATATAACGCCTGCACTCAGACCACAATGGAATTTAACTAGAAATCAAAAGCAAAAAGATAGCTAAAAATCCCTTGAACACTTGGAAATTAGACAACAGACATCTAAATAGTACATGAGTCAAGAAGAAATTTCAAAAATATTTTGAACTAAATGAAAATGAAACTACACCTTGTTAAAATATGTGGAACACTATGAAATCAGTGCTTACAGAGAAATTTATAACATTGAACGCATATATCAGAAAAAATCTAAAATCAATAATATAAGCTTATAACATATGAAACAAAAAACAAATTGAATTCAAAATAAGCAAAATAAAAATAATAATTATTATTATTACAATAAAAGCAGAAATGAATGAAACTGAAGACAGGAAATCAGTAGAGAAAATCAATAAACCCAAACCTGGTTCTTTGAAAAGATCATGAAGTCCTTAATCCTCTAGGCTGGAGAGCTGAGAATAAAAGAGAGAAGATACAAATTATTAATGTCAGAAATGGAACAGGAGACATTATTATAGATCCCATGAACATTAAAAAGCTAATAAAGAAACATTATGAAGAACTATATGGCCACAAATTTGATAACTTTGATGAAATGGATCAATTCCTTGAAAGACATACTCCTTCATAAGTCATACAAAAGTAAATAGACCATCTGAATGGGCCTATATCTATTAAAGAAACTGAACCAATGAATAATAATCTACATAAACAGAAAGCGCCAGGCCCAGTTGTGTTCACTGGTAAATTCTACCAAATATTTAAGGACTAAATCATACCAATTCTCTATCATCTCTTTCAGAGATAGAAGCAGAGAGAAATACTCCTAACTCATTTGATGAGGCCAGCACTACCTAAATACCAAAGCCAGACAATGCCATTACAAGGAAAGAAAATTACAGACCATTGTCTCTATAAACATGGATGCAAAAATCATCAGAAAAATATTAGCAAATTAAATTCAACAATTTATAAAAAGAATCATACACCATGACCAAACAGGATTTATCCAAGATATACAAGGTAGTTTCAACATTTGAAAATTCATTAATATAACCAACCCATCAGATCAACAAGCTAAGGAAGAAAAATTACAAGGTCATATAATTAGATGCAGAGAAAGCATTTGACAAAATCCAGCACCCATTCGGGATAAAAACACTCAGAAACTAGGAGTAGAAGAGAACTTCCTCAACCTGATAATAAATAACTCCAAAAATACTGTAGCTAAAATTATGCTTAATGGTGAGTAACTAGAAACACTAAGGTCAGAAACAAAGCAAGGATGTCCCTTCTCACCATTCCCTTTAAACATTATACTAATGCAATGAGATGAGACAGAAAATAAAAGTTATACACATTGGTAATGATAACATCAAACCATTTTTTTCACAGATGACATGATTGTCGTTGTAGAAAACCTCCCAAAATTGACAAAAATCCACCTAGAAGTGATAAGCAATTATAGCAAGTTGCAGGATCCAAGGTTAATATATAAAAAAATCACTTTCCTATATACCAGGAGAAAACAAGTGTAATTTAAAATTGAAACACGATACCAGTTACCTTCACGCCCAAAAAACTCAAATACGTAGGCATAAATCCAACAAAATATGTACAAGATTTATATTAGGAAAAATGCAAAGCTCTGACGAAAGAAATACAAGAAGAACTATAAAATGGGAATATTCCATGTTTATGGATAGGAAGACTCAGTATTGTCAAGATGTCAGTTCTTCCCAACTTGATATATTGATTCAATTCGATCTCAAGCAAAATTCCAGCAAGTTATTTTGTGGATATCAGCAAACAAATTGTAAAGTTTATGTGGAGTGTCATATCTGGATAGCCAACACAATATTGAAAGGAAAGAACAAAGTAGAAGACTGACACCACTCAACTTCAAGACTTACTATAAACTACAGTGATCAAGAAAGTGTAGTATTGGCAAAATAATAAACAATTAGACTAATGAAATATAGAGCCCAGAAATAGACCCACATAAATATAGTCAACCAATCTTTGACAAAGCAGCAAAGACAGTAAAATGGAGAAAAGATGATCTTTCCAACAAATGATGCTCGAACAATTGGAAATACACATGCCAAAGAAAAAAGTGAATCTAGACGTAGAACTTGTACCCTTCACAAGAATTAATTCAAAATGGATCATAGACCTAAATGCGAAATTCAAAACTGCAAAATTCCTACAAGATAACATAAAATAAAATCTAGGCAACCACTGGTATAACGATTACTTTTTAGATGCAACACCAAAGGCAAGATCTGTGACAGAAATAATTGATAAACTAGACTTCATTAAAATGAAAAATTTCTCAGCAAAAACAATGTCAAAATAGTGAGAAGACAAGACACAAACTTGGAGAAAATATTTGTGGAAATCATATCTGATAAAAGATTGTTATTCAAAATATGCTAAGAACTCTTAAAATTCAGCAGCAAGAGCACACACACACACACAAAAACCCGATTCTTAAAAATGTGTCAAAGACCTTAACATACACCTCACAAAAGAAAATACACAGATAGCAAATAGCACATGAAAGGATGTTCAACATCATATGCCATTAGGGAATTGCAAATTAAAACAGCAATAAAATACCACTACAGTCCTGTTAAAATGGCCAAAATCCCAAACACTGACAACTCCAAACGCTGGTAAGGATGGGGAGCAATAGAAACTCTCATTCATTGTTGGTGGGGAAAATACAAAATGGGGCCGGGCGCGGTGGCTCAAGCCTGTAATCCTAGCACTTTGGGAGGCCGAGACGGGCGGATCAGGAGGTCAGGAGATCGAGACCATCCTGGCTAACACGGTGAAACCCTGTCTCTACTAAAAAAATACAAAAACTAGCTGGGCGAGGTGGCGGGCGCCTGTAGTCTCAGCTACTCGGGAGGCTGAGGCAGGAGAATGGCGTAAACCCGGGAGGCGGAGCTTGCGGTGAGCTGAGATCGGCCACTGCACTCCAGTCCGGGCGACAGAGCAAGACTCTGCCTCAAAAAAAAAAAAAAAAAAAAAAGAAAATACAAAATGGTACAGCCATTTTGGAAGACATTCTAGCAGTTTCTAATAAAACTAAACATACTCATACCATATAATTCAGCAATTGAGTTCCTTCATACTTAACTAAGTGAGTTGGAAACTTATGTCCACACAAAAGCCTACACACAAGTTTTTATAGCAGCTTTATACATAATCACCAAAACTTGGAAGCAACCAAGACGTCCTTCAGTGGGTAAATGGATAAAAAAAACTGTGATATATTCAGACAAAGGAACGTTATTCAGTGCTAAAAAGAAACAAGCTATCAAGCCAGGAAATGATATGGATAAACCTTATATGCATATTACTAAGTGAAAGAAGCCAATCTGAAAAGGCTACATATGATCTGATATCAACTACATGATATTTTGGAGAGGACAAAAGTATGAAGACAGTAAAAAGATTAACATTTTCCAGAGGTTATGGGAGTGGAAGTAAATAGGTGGAGCATAAAGGATTATTAGGGCAGAGAAACTACTCTGTATGATACTATAGTGGTGGGCACATGTCATTATACATTTATGAAAACCCATGGAATGTACAACACCAAGAGCGAACCCTGTGAACTATGGATTTTGGATGATAATCATGTGTCAATATAGGCTCATTGTAACAATGTACCATTCTGCTGGAGAATTTTGTTAGTGGGGAGGCTCTGTGTATGTGGGAGCAGGGGATAGATGGGAAATCTGTACTTTTCACTCTATTTGCTGTTTGCCTAAAACTGCTCTAATAAAAGCCATCTATGACAAACCCACAGCCAACATAATATTGAGTGGAGAAAAGTTGAAAATATTCCCCCTGAGAACTGGAACAAGACAAGAATGCACATTTTCACCATTTCTATTCAACATAGTACTGGAAGTCCTAGCCAGAGCACTCAGACAAGAGAAAGAAATACAGGGCATCCAAACTGGAAAAGAGAAAGTCAAACTGCCCCCGTTCACCAATGATATGATCATACACCTGGGAAACGCTAAAGACTCATCTCAACAGCTCCTAGATCTGATAAATAAATTCAGTAATGTCTTAGGATACAAAATCAATGCACAAAAATAAGTAGCACCGCTATACATCAACAACAACCAAGCTGAGAATCAAATCAAGAACTCAATTCTTTTTACAACAGCTGCAAAAAATAAAATAAAATACTTAAGAATATATGTATCCAAAGAGGTGCAAGATCTGTATAAGGAAAACTACAGAACACTAATAGAAGGAATCACAGATGACACAAACAAATGAAAGCACATTCCATGCTCATGGATGGGTAGAATCATTATTGTGAAAATGACTATGCTGCCAAAAGCAATATACAGATTCAAAGCAATTTCCATGAAAATATAATCATCATTCTTCACAGAATTAGAAAAAGCAATCCTAAAATTCATATGGAACTGAGAAAGAGCCCACATAGCCAAAGCAAGACTAAGCAAAAACAAATCTGGAGACATCACATTACCCGACTTCAAATTATACTACAAAGCTATAGTTACCAAAAAAAACACGGTAGTGGTATAAAAATGTGCATGTAGATCAATAGAACAGAATAGAGGACCCAGAAATAAAGCCACATCCTTACAACCAACTAATCTTTGACACAGTGTACAGAAACATAAAGTGGGGAAAAGACGTGCTATTCAATAAATGATGCTGAGAAAACTGGCAAGCCACCTGTAGAAGAATGAAACTGGATCCTCATCTCTTATGTTATGCAAAAATCAACTCAAGATGGATCAAAGACTTATATCTAAGACCTGAAACCATAACAATTCTAGAAGATATCATTGGAAAAACTCTTCCAGACACTGGCTTAGGCAAAATTTCATGACCAAGAACCCAAAAACAAATGCAACAAAAGTTAAATAAATGGAACCTAATTAAATGAAAAATCTTCTGCACAGAAAAAGAAATAATAAGCAGAGTAAAGACAACCCCCAGAGTGGGAGAAAATATTCACAAACTATGCATCGAATCAATGACTAATATCCAGAATCTAAACAAAAAAGGAAAAAACAAATAATCCCATCAAAAAGTGGGCAAAGTACATGAATAGACAATTTTCAAAAGAAGATATATATATATCAGCACAATTCACAATTACAAAAGTATGAAACCAACCTAAATGTCCATCAACCAACAAGTGGATAAAGAAAATGTGGTATATGTACAACATGGAATACTACTCAGCCATAACATTGAATGAAATAATGGCCTTTGCAGCAACTTGGATGGAGTCAGATGCCATTATTCTAAGTGAAGTAACTCAGGAATAGAAAACCAAATATCAAAGTTCTCACTTATAAGTGGGAGCTAAGCTATGAGGACGCAAGGTCATAAGAATGATATAATGGACTTTAAGGACTTGGGAGGAAGAATAGGAAGGGGGAGAAAGATAAAAGACTACATACTGGGTACGATGTACACTATTTGGGTGATGGGTGCATCCAAATCTCAGAAATCATTAAATAACTTATCCATGTAACGAAAAAATCTGTACCCCCAAAATTATTGAAATTAAAACTAATAAAATAAAGTATATATTTTAAAAAGAAAGAGACAACACATATATTGGTTGGTGCATTAGTAAAAAAAATTAAAATAAGCTAAATTCTTCACCTTAATTTTAGCTCATTGCTCTCTAAATAAATTGTTTTTTAAGGTTTTTTTCATTGTCCATCCTACTGACCTATTTTAGCAAATTAAGTCCATAATATAATCAATTTGTTTTTGTTTTTAGGCTGAAATAAAAAACAAATGTGAGGAAAAGCTGATTTGATTCCAGTTTCCCATAATGCTATGACAACTGGCCAGTATAGCATCGTGCTGCTGCTTTCTTGCTGAGACTAGCTGACTATCCAATGTTCTCATTCACTCAGTCATTCAAAGAATATGTATTCATCTGGATCTATGAAGAGATATAATTCTTGCTTTTCAGGGATTTGCGCTAAATGCCATGTTTTAATACAGGCCTAAATATATTTAAAGTTCCCAGCCAGCTTCACAGTATAAATAGGTCTGATGATAATCCTTGCCCTAAGTGTTTACAATCCTATATGAAGGGAACTAATAAACACATAAACGTGGTGTAAGGTCAAGTAGACTAACTTTAGGAAGCAGCTTATGCTGTAGGAGTTAAAAGTACTAACTCTATAGGCAGATTTAGGTTCATAATCCTCACTTCGTAATTTCTCAGTTTGTGGAAGGGGTAGGCTAGTTACTAATTTGCTCTAAACCTCAATTTCTCCATCTGCAAAGTGGGGATAAAAGTAGTACTTATCTTATTGTTAAGAAGCTTAATTTAGATAAAGCATATGATGCATAGTTCAGCGAGTGGCACATAATTTGTAATCAGAGTTGCTATCTAGCTATATAAACACAATTTTATGGGGAATCAGAGGATATAGGGCTCATAAAAGGTTATGAGGAGGAGGGAAATCTTTCTAAAGGAGGTAACGTTTACTATGGAACTTCCTACTTTCCTCTGCCTTTGTCTTCCCCCAGTCCCTGAAACCGGCCTCACTGATGGGCTCTATCTTTAGGCAGAAGACTGTTAAAAGTACTGAGTTAATACTAGCAGGAACATCCGCATTCTCACCATCTCAGCATCTGAAAATCATTCTTCTTAGCCTTGGATTTAGTGTTCCTGTTATAGATAACTCCATTTCCATCATTCTCATTTCTTATGTACACATCTGATCGGTGTCTAGCTGAGAGTATGTGCAAGTACATTAAAAATGGGTCATAGATATTCTTCTACCTTTCTGTAAAACTGATGTATTGATGGTGTCACATGCCTTGACATAAATATATTAAAAGGCTTAAATGGGAGCAAAGAATTATAAGCAGAAAAACCTGTTCCTGCCTATATTGTTAAAGCAAACCTTTGTTCTTCATCATCAGTGAAAAGATAAATCCATATCAAATGGCACAGTGTAAATTAGACATTTATAATTTATATTAGTCTGTAAGTTTAAAAGATAATTATTAGGAACACCATATTTTCTCATAGTAGAGATGATGGAATTGCCATAAGAAATATTTTGCATACTGAGAGGAAAGAAACTGAATAATCTGCTTCTAAATGCTAACAGCTTTAGATAAAGACTATGAGAAGTAAGCTGTGAACAAAATCACAGATTTGTATTGCAGTCATACTGATATTGTGGAAGTTGTGAGGGGGAATCATGCCTTGCTGTCTCTAACCCACGTTGCTGTCTTTCATTTTTAAGAAAATTGGACAAAGAAATCAGAACTCTATATACTTTCATTCCTCTCTAACACCTGGCTCTTTTTCTGAGTTAAATTTTAACTTCATGTATGAGGCAGGACTGAAATGTCTTTTTGGACTCCCCATTCTTATTCTCTGCATGCTGTCTTCCACTTTTAGTAGCTCTTCTCTCTGCCAGTGTTTAGCATGTCTTTCTATGCTCTGAGTTTACAATTAGGAGAAAAACAGATCTGCCGTTATCATAAGCTCCTTGAAAACAGAGAACATATCCTATATGCCTGTATTCTGCACCGTGCCTATTTCACACAGTGTGTTGAACGAATATTTCTTAATTTTTTTCATTTCTGATAATAAGTTATACCTATCGCATATCTACCAAACGCTTAATGCATGCAAAGCATTATTCTAAATACTTGCATTGTTTCATTAATAAGTCAGCAATTTCATGAAGTAGGCAGATTAACAATTTTTATTTTCATTTGGCTTAAAGAGGGCAAACAGCTAGTGAGTGTTAGACAAGATTTAAATCTGTCTGTTTACTATGAACTCCCATCCCTTAACCACTAAACTCTACTCCCAATGTTCATTTAACACTCTATTATTACTGACATCATTTTGTCAATTGGCTTAGAATATTATATTTCCCCAAAGTATTTGAATTTTATAAGACAGAGCTAAGGAGCATATAAGATGAATAAATCAATCTATAATAATGAACTTTAAGGCACAAACTGCAGGAGGAACTGGGGTGACGTTTTTGCAGTAATTTTTCACCTGTTCCTCAAGTCACATTGCTCAAGTGTTTCCTCACAAATGGCTAGTAAAAGTAAAAAAGCCTAAGGTCTCCAACGGAAGTAGAGAAAGGAGCAAACCTTGACAATGGCAGAAGTACATTGTTAAACAGGTCTTTTTAATGTAAAAATTAGCATATCCTGCTTCCCTCACCTGGCACCGATTTCTCAGTCCCACTGTTTATGTTTTATCTTTCTAGAAATTGTACATGTCTGTGCAAATGGGATCAACCAAATAGGACCAAATTATATACTATTTGCCATACCTATTAAAGTGATAAATTATATTAATGTTTCCTAATATTAAACATTATTGAATTCCTAGAAAGAGCCCCAAATTTTCTTGGTGTATTATTCTTTACATATAGATTCTAATTGCCAATATTTACTTTAGGATTCTTTCATCTACATACATAAGTGAGATCAAATTTTAGTTTTCTTTTTGAAGATGTCTTTGTAAGATTTGATGTCAATGTTATTGCTGGCTTTATAAGAAGAGTTTAGGACCTTCTTCTTTCTATTATGAGGAACAATTTGAATACTTTCAGAATGATTTATTTCTTGAAAGTTTAAGAGATATTACCTTGTAAATCTATTTGAAACTAACGCTTATTTTGGAGAAAGGGCATAGCTCTTCAATAAGACTAGATTTTTTTAATGGCAGTTGGTTTATTTAGTTTTTTAAAAATCTCTTCTGGAGGCTATTTATGGTTATTAAATTTCATTAAAAATATGTATTTTATACAGATTTTAAAATTTATTTGCAAAAGGTTGAGCGATGTCATCATATATAATTATTTTGCATTTGCCTGAATCTGTGATGATTTTCTCTTTTTCCAGTTCTAATTGTTTGTACTTTTTCCCAATCTTGTTGATTAGATTAGCTGCTGGTTTATTTATTTCATAATTATTTCTAAAGGAAAAGCTTTTGGATTTATTCATTATTTTTATTGTTTTTTCTGTTTTCTGATTCATTAGTACTAGCTTTTATCCTCATTAATTTCTTGTTTCTGCTCCTCTGATATTAGTAATAACTAAGCCAAATGCTTTTAATAGTATACTTGTATTAATACATATAATCCTTATAACAACTCTAGAAGGTAGATATTACTTGTATCCCCATTTTACAGGTTGACACTCCTCATTTTACAGATTGGGAAAGGAACACTGAGAGGTTAAGTGACTTGTCCAAGGCCATGCAGTTAGTGGAATAAATGGTAGAACCAACTAGGATACCAAGTCAGCTCTGTGTTCCTATCCACTAGGCTATATGGTCTCCTTGAGGTTACATTACTGCTTTCCACCCTCATTTCTTGAGTTGAATGTTTAATTAATGTATTTTTAATATTGTTCATTTATCAATAATAGTGTTTAATGCTATAACATTTCTTCTAAGTATAGCTTTATTAGGATCTCATATGTAATTCTATTATTATTCTCTGAATTTTCTATAATTTCAGGTTTTTTTATTTTTGACTCAATAATTTTTAACACAGTTTTTTTCCTTAATGTTTGGGATTTTTTGGGTTTTGTTGGTTTGTTTCAATGGTGTTTGTTCTAGTATTTTTGTAGATACTATTTTTCAAGTTAACAATATGCTGTTTTATTCTTTGATTATAGTATATTGTAGTAAATGAGGAATGGAATTTTTTCAACTATTTTCTTCAACAACACATATTAAGATGGTCATATGATTTTTATTTTCTAATCTCTTAACGTAGTGAATTACATTGCTTCAGTTGCTCATACCAAAATATATAGGAAACACAGGATTCTATGATATAGTTGTTTTACATTATTCTTCTAAATCGTCTTTAGATTTGAGCAGCATACATTTATTTAGACTATTTCTATCCATTCTTACAAGTCAATTTTCCCTAGAGTTTTATTGCACTCTCTCGCACATTATCGCTGTAAGGTGATCTGGTTATCTTCATATATTTTTTATTTGCCATTTAATGGTATACCAAGCAAGCTTTTAGTTGATAAAACCAAAAATCAATTCTACCTTATTTAAGAAGGAAATTAATTGATCATGAGGATATCATGGAGCCTATACAATGGGAAGACTAGAGAGCAATGCTTAGACAATAGACAAGAACAACAGGAAGCAGCTGGAAACACTCGGGCACTTTCAATCACGTCCCTGGGTCTGCCACAATTCAACACTCTCCACCACCATCTCTGGATTCTTAACTCCAGTAAAGTGGCTTTACACAATCTACAACTCTCCCAGCACCTTTTATTCACTTTCTCCATATTGTCAAACTTGGGGAAGAAGCACGTTATCAACTTCATCTAACATGTGGTAATTACAAAGGATTAGAGAAAGTAAATGCCTATACCTCTTCAATTTTGTAATGTTAAGAAAAGTTTAGCAGATGATCATTTTTTAAAAAGTGTTCCATTTTGTTTGAAAAGAAAATAAATTGGCCAATTAAATTTAAAGTTTATTGGTTATTTAATTCAAACACTATACATTTCATTTTTCTTTGCCTACTTGGCAGTTGCTATCTGAACAAAGGTTAATAGATTCAACTGTAACTCTGTATGGATCCATTTCTTCTGAAGTATCAGGGAAACCCCACCCCTGATATTCAACTTGGGTTCTTTTCTATTTCCCTAAGCATTGGCTGGTCTGAGAAATAAAGGGAAAGAGTACAAAAGAGAGAAATTTTAAAGCTGGGTGTCCGGGAGAGACATCACATGTCGGCAGGTTCTGTGATACTCCCTGAGCTGTAAAACCAGCAAGTTTTTTTTAGTGATTTTCAAAGGCGGAGGGAGTGTATGAATAGGGTGTGGGTCACAGAGATCACATGCTTCACAAGGTAAATAAGCAAATGGGGGCAGGGCGAGATCACAGGACCACAGGATGGGACGAAATTAAAATTGCTAATGAAGTTTCTGGCACACTTTGTCATTGCTAACATCTTATCAGGAGACAGGGTTTGAGAGCAGACAACTAATCGGACCAAAATTTATTAGGCAGGAATTTCCTCATCCTAATAAGCCTGGGAGTGCTACAGGAGACTGGGGCTTATTTCATCCCTTTGTCTTCGACCGTAAAAGACAGCTGCCCCTAAAGCAGCCATTTCAGAGGCCTACGCTCAGGGGTCATTGTTTTTCTCAGGGATGTTCCTTGCTGAGCAAAAGAATTCAGCGATATTTATCCTATTCGATTTTGAAAGAAGAGAAATATGGCTCTGTTCTGCCTGGCTCACTGGTAGTCAGAGCTTAAGGTTATTTCCCTTGTTCCCTGAATATTGCTGTTATCCTGTTCCTTTTTCAGGGTGCCCAGATTTCATGTTATTCAAACACACATGCTCTACAAACAATTTGTGCAGTTACTGCAATCATCACAGGGTCCTGAGGCGACATACATCCTCCTCAGCTTACAAAGATGATGGGATTAAGAGATTAAAGTAAAGACAGGCATAGGAAATCACAAGAGTATTGATTGGGGAAGTGATAAGTGTCCATGAAATCTTCACAATTTATGTTCAGAGATTGCAGTAAAGACAGGCATAAGAAATTATAAAAGTATTAATTTGGGGAACTAATAAATGTCCATGAAATCTTCACAATTTATGTTCTTCTGCCATGGCTTCAGCCGGTCCCTCAGTTCAGGATCCCAGACTTCCTGTAACACTGAAGCTTTTGTTTCATATGCTGTGTTACATATTTGGTATTTCAGGGAATAAATAAACAAACAAAACCCCACCTTTCCTGCCCGAGTTTAGAACCAATTAAGTGACAGTCACAAGTTATTAACATGAAGATCAAAATGATTATTACTGAAAGAACTGATAGGAGAATGTGGATTTAGACCCTCAGCCAAGTGATCTTTGTAATACCTTTTCTCTGCTTTAGACACATTTATCCGCCCAGTCTCAGGGGCAGCTTAACAACTGCATGTCACACTGGCAAGGGCAAATCCCCACTATGTGTCAGGGTGGATTAGAGCACTTGTGTTTGTATAAAGAAAATACAGCTCAAAAAGACAAGAGAAAGGGACAGAGATAGATGGAGAGACTAAGCATGGTGATTATTATTCCAAACTCTCTTCATTTCACTTTCTGTGGAAAGAAGTAAGCAATCTACCAGTAGTGTGTATCTAGCAAAAGTCCCTAATGTGGAAATAAGATTAGAGAATACATGTTTCTCTCTTAATGCATTAAGTTGAACAGTATAAGATTTACAGTAATTTCATGTCAGTAATTCTTTTTTGACCTGAAAATAGTAGCAATTTCATATCTCAGTGTTATTTCATAAGTTACATGAAGATTCATGTGTTTTGTATCTTTGTCTTGCATTATGTCTTTTATGCATATAACCTTGATCTTTATCACTTTTTAAATTTTAAAAAATTTTGAGAAAATAAGTTCAACTTTACACATATCTTGCAAGAATAAGAATAATTCATAAACATCCATATATTCTTTACCATAATTCATTTATTGTCAACATTGGTAATATTTTAACATGTGCTTTTATACTGTCTCTCTTTATACACATATACACACAACACACATATGTTTGTGTGTTACTTTTTGAAATCACTTTAGGATAACTTACATACATCCTGGTCTTTGACACAACCAGAGTACAATTATCAACCCAGCACATTTAACATTGATATACTCATTCAATTTAATATTCGTATCCAGTTTTGTCAATTGACCCAATAAAGTAGCAGTCTAGGGTTAGGTATTACATTTAGCTATTATGTCTCTTTGGTATTCTTTAATCTGGAGATCTTTTCTTTTTTCTGACATCAACATTTTTTGAGAAATACGGTCCCCACTCGCTCTACCTGTTGTTTTTCTGTTTTTACTGTTCGTTTTAATAGAATGATGTCCATGTTGAGTTTGTCTGATGTTTGCTGATGATTCAATTCCAGTTATGCATTCTCAACCAAAACACCACATAGTTGATGCTATGTACTAGCCAGGGATCACATCTGGATGGATACAATGTTGATCTGCCTCTCACTGGTGATGTAATTTTGATATTAATTTTGATCACCCAGTCAAAATATTGTTCAATTTCTCCATTGCATAGTTACTGTGTTTTCCTTAATTAATAAGTCTGTGGACAGAGATGTTAAGACCACAGAAATATTCTGCTCATCATCAACTTTTTTTCCTGAATTTAGCATTATTTGAGAAGTCTTATCTGCTCCAATATTTACTCTGTAATGGTTGCGAAACAGTGTTTTTCCAGTACTCCCTCCACATTTACCAGCTCTTGCCATTCTGCTGTAAGCAAGAACCCTTGCTCTCCTTATCTGGTTGTTTATTTGTTTAATTGGTTAGTTATTATTGGTATGGACTCATAAAACTTGTAAATGTTTTGTAGCTTACTGCACTTAATTACTCTTAATTATTTTACTGTGAATTCTGTTTTGTTTCTTATCAATATTAGTATACTTGCTTTCCTTTTGTTAAGATTTGCCTGCCAGGTATTTTTTTTGCTGTTATTTTCAACCATTCTATTTTAAGTATGTTACTTGTAAACAGCATGCTATTGGTTGTTGTTTGTTTTATACCAACTGGAAAGTATCTGTCGTTTAACATGTGACATTAACCAATTCATATTTATCATAATCAGTGATATGTTTACTGATGACTTATTTTTGTAATATTTTTATTATTGTTGTTTCTTTATATGCTATTTTGACTGTTTGTCCTCATTTCTGTTTTGTGCTTGATTGAGTAGATTTTACATTAAAATACCTGTTTCTCTGTACCTGGCTGCCTATTTAGTTGGCAGTCCTGGGGATTCACTAATGAGACATGTCCTAAGCAGAAGCACAATCAAAAGCTACCTGTAGAGTGTGATACACAGTGTGATAGGTCACCGAAGATCATTGGTTCTAATATTGTTCATAATCATACTTTGGAATGCATCTGTGCCTGACATATAAGATTTTGTGAAAAATTTCTACTCAAATTCTGATAGGATCTAAATAATTTGCTGTTGTTTCAGTGTAATTTGTGAGGTCACTTTCCATTTATAAATTTCTTAACTACATTCCCTGCTACATTAAATGTAAAAATACATTAATCTTACCTCAACATATCCCAGTAGGAAACAGGAATAGATATTTCTATGGTCTAGTATCCAGTTTTGATTATACCCTCCTAAATGAAGATTCAGTATGCATTCTTCTCTTTTTAGCACCTAATGTACAGAAATTCCCAGGCTTAATATGCCTTTCCATGGTTTCTATATTATAGGTTAAAATAGTATTATCTCTAATCATAGCAGATGAAACTATTTTTATGGAATCAATTTCAATTTTAAGAGTAACTTGATAATTGCTAACAGTTTTGTAAGTATTTTGGTATTAAACCAGTAACAGCTCCTAAAGCTGAGATTTTTGAGACTGAGACTATCCATTTTGCCTCAATTTGATTAAGTATAAAGGAAATGGCTGATATACTTGCCTGAGATAAAACTTCTTAGCCATCTATTATAGCACTACCTCTATGTACCACCACATCATCCAGAGGGATCTCTATGTGTATTGTTGTTTTTGTATGTATAGGTGTGGGTCTCTGTGTGTGCATTTGCCCACATTAATATTAGACCAAACCAGAATCCTAGAATGCTGAAGGGGAAAGAGACTAACATCTATCACAACGTACTAAATGCCACAAACTTTATACACAACATCAAATTTCATTCTAATAATAACTTCATGAAGTTAATTTTATCATTTCCTTTTGCAGATAAGAAAGCTAGAGTTCAGAAGTGTTATGTAACTTGTCCAGTGTCCCACTATGTACTGACTTTTATTTCTCTACTATGTTTTCAGTCCTCTTTCTTCTAGTAATGGATTTTCAGTATGGTTTAGTTGATAATGTTTCCACCTCTACTTTCGGCCCCAAGGTTTAGCATGTAACACAGGTGTAGCTAATCAGAGCATTGCACCCCTCTAGCCACAGTGGTTTGTTTATTTATGTGCACACGATCTAATCCAGATCAATGAAATTTCATCCTGCTACTTATACTGAGACAGTTGAAAGTTTTATCCTCCCTTTCTTCTAGAGGTAGAAAGCTGTTATGATGTAAATCTAAAGCTCTCAGAAGCCACTTGCCTGAAAATGATGGTTACATAAAGAAATGCAGGGGAAAAAAAATTGAGGTGGACTAATAATATCTTTTGATCCCTTAAATTCCAGCATGTCTGAAGCTAGGTAAGTAGTCATAAATCTTATAGTCATAAAAGCAAATAAATTATTTGGTGTCTCTAAGTTTTTGTTGGGTTTTTATCATTAAAAAAAGAAAAAAGAATATCCTGACTGCTGAAGACTGATACTTAGAGACAATGCTATTTTTTCGAAACTCTACTTCCTTTTTAAAACCCACTTGAAATGTAATCTCCACTGTAGAGCTTTTCCTGACCTCTCTCTTCCAAATGTACTCTCTTCTTCCTAGTTATGATATACATATTTTATAGCACTTGTAACATTCTGTCCTAAATTATTCCTTTAATTACTTATAGATACCTTATTTTTCCTACTAAACAATAAAATTTTAGTGAAAAAAAGTTTTTCTTTCATTTCTTGCAATCCCTAAGTAAAAGTAACCAAAAATGCATCTGTCTTTTATTAGGTATTTGATAAATGCAAAATTAACACTGTCTTTTTTCCTTACTTTGTGCTGAAAATTAGAAGCTTTAGAATTTTTTCCTTCATAAGATAAATTTTGGAAAACTTCTCAAATAAACATCTATTTGATGAGCATCATTAATCTACTTAGGGTAGGCACTGTCAGATGTTTGCAATATCAGGCTATTTCTACACAAATAATTTTTATTTTTGCTATAGCTACCTTTTAAAATAATCCACCCACCTAAAACATAATGCTTTCATTCAGGAGCCATGTTCAGAAGTTTGATGAATTGCTAATTGCATTTGTTTTCATGCATAAAAAAAAGAAAAAAAACTTTTTTTTTTTTTTTGTAGCTTAGGCCAAACAATGAAAATCATCATGTTTCACAAAGATCTATTCTGGGAAACCAAGTAGCTTGATAGTCCCTCAAAATTAAAATATAAATTATAAGCCTATGAACTATAGAAACCTTTAACCTTCTCTAAGAGAACATTTTCAATCAAAATTGCTTAATTACCATAGCTGTAACAAATTGTTTAGGTAAATACAATCACATACTCACATGTAGAACAAAACGGTAGGAAAAGGAAAAGTTTCCCCCAAAATGCTTTAGAGGAGCAGCTCACTTACATTCTTGTCACAAATCAGGAACCTGCTTCTTTAGGATCTCATGGTAAATTGCTAGAATGTGAACTGAAAATATATCATGACAGTATATTCAGCATGGCTTATGTTCTTGAATGTAATTTCCATTCAAGAAAAAAAAAAGATTAAACAAGTTGCAATAAACTAGGAGAGAACTGCAACATGCTTTCCTGTGGTAAAAACTAAGTGTCAGAAGAGCCCAAAAATAACTTATTAATTGCTACTCTAGAACTAATTGCAAAGTACACTGTGTGTTGGACCTAAATATATGTAACTCCATAGAGTGAAATATTTTCTAGAGTTCAACTATTGCTTTGGGTATTGCTATCCTACCTGTCTTAACATTTATTTGATGCAGGAAAAGTTTATATAGATGTGTGTAAAGTAGAAAAATATTATGATAATTAAAACAAAAACACGTTCCCAGTGAAGTCTACTTCATTTTAGGTGGGCTTCAAACATTTTAAAGTCAAGTTTTAATAGAGGTTCCTTCTTTCGTTATTCGTCTCTTTTTGGAAAAAAAAAAAAATCTCTGTGATCTCTTCTTTCTGTTTAACTTTAAAATTAATATTATAGTTAGGAATTCTATCATATTGTAGTTCTAAACCGGATTCCTTATGTAACACTTGAGATCCTGAAGTCACCTGATTAATTATTGTGCATAATCCTAATTAATATAAATACTTATTTCCCTATTTTGTGAAAAGAATTCATCAGATTTTCATTTGATTCAAGGACGTCAACATTGCACATGGAAAAAAGTTATTATGGAGTCAGTTTGAAAGTAAAAGCAAACTAAATTGAAAAGATCTTTTTTTTTTTTTTAAGTTCTAGGGTACATGTGCACAACGTGCAGGTTTGTTACATATGTATACATGTGCCATGTTGGTGTGCTGCACCCATCAACTCGTCATTTACATCAGGTATAACTCCCAATGCCATCCTTCCCCCCTCCCCCCCTCCCACAATAGGCCCCAGTGTGTGATGTTCCCCTTCCCGTGTCCAGGTGATCTCATTGTTCAATTCCCACCTATGAGTGAGAACATACGGTGTTTGGTTTTCTGTTCTTGCGATAGTTTGCTGAGAATGATGGTTTCCAGCTGCATCCATGTCTTCTTTTCTTTGCAAAAGATTGTTTGCTACTTCTGGACTGAAAGTTGATTAATGTTCCTTTAATTAAAATTCCAGTTCCAGTTCCATTAGGCAAAGTAAACTTATTCAATTATTCTTCTGCTTAATAATGTGGTATTAAGAATCAACTGTTTGAGAAAGAAGTGGACATCGTATGAATTAAAATGGTTTCATGGTTACAATCATTATTTAATGCCAAGGGAAAACCTATAGATTGAATAAATAAGTATAAATAAATTGGCCGTGCATGGTGGCTCACCCCTGTAATCCTGGAACTTTGAAAGGGTGAGGTGGCCGGATTGCCTGAGGTCACGAGTTCAAGACCAGCTTGGGTAACATGGTGAAACCCCCCCATCGCTGCAAAAAATTAGCGGAGCGTAGTGGTGTGTGCCTGTAGTTACAGCTACCTTAGAGGCTGAGGCATGAGAGAATCGCTTGAATCCAGGAGACAGAGGTTGCCGTGAGCCAAGATCATGCCACTGCACTCTAGCCTGGGTGAAAGAATAAGATTCTGCTTCCAAAAATACATAAGAAGTAAAAATAAGTATAAATAAATAAATAGAAATTAGTATTTGTGGAATATATGCTACAGACATGTGTCAGAGACATTGTGTGTTAAGTTCTACATCACTGCAATAAAGCAAGTGTCACAATAAAGCAAGTCACACTAATTTGTTGTTTTCCCAGTGTGCGTAAAATTTGTTTACACTATATTAGAGTCGATTAAGTATGCACTAATATTATGTCTAAAAAATACATATAGGCCTTAATTTAAAATATGTTATTGCTAAAAAATGCTAATGATCATCTCAACCTTCAGTGAGTCATAACCTTTTTGTTTATGGAGGGTCTTGCCTTAACGTTGATGACTGTGGAATGCTCAGAGTGGTAGATGCTGAAGGCTGGAGAGGCCTGTGGCAATTTCTTAAAATAAGATTATAATGAAGTTTGCTTCATCAATTGACTCTTTCATTCACAAAAGATTTCTTTGTAGCATGCAATGCCATTTGATAGCATTTACCCACAGTAGAATTTCTTTTAAAATTGGAGCCAATCCTCCTCTCAAATCCTGCCACTGTTCAATCAACTAAGTCTATGTCATATTCTAAATGATTTGCTGTTATTTTAAAAAAGTTCATAACATCTTTACCAGGAGTAAATTCCAACTAAAAAAAAAAAAAAAAACCATTCTTGTTGTTGTTGTTAATTTTTAATTTTTATTAATATATAATAGTTGTACATATTTTTGGGGTTCATGTGAAGTTTTGATACATGTTCACAATGTGTAATGATCAAATTAGAGTGATGGGATATCCATCACCTCAAGCATTTATCTTTCCTTTATGTTAGGAACATAAAAATTTTTCTCTTCTAGCTATTTTGAAAGATACGATAAATTGCTGTTAACTATAATTTCCCAACTGCACTATCAGATAGTAGAATTTATTTCTTCTGGCTCTATTTTTGTATCCATTAACCAAATTCTCTTCATCCTTCAATCCCCTGTTCCCTTCCCAGTCTCTGATAACCACCACTCTCTATCACCATGAGAGTCACTTTTTTAGCTCCCACATATGAGTTAGAACAGGTGATATTTGTCTTCCTGGGTCCAGCTTATTTCGCTTAGCATAATGACCTCCAGTTCTATCTGTGATGCTGCAAGTGACAGTATTTTATTCTTTTATTCTTTTTATGACTGAATAATATATTGAAGACAGATCTGAAGTCTCATGTTTATTACAACAATATTAACAATAGCCAAGATATAGAATCAACCTAAGTGTTCATCAGTGGATGAATGAATTTTTTTTTTTTTTTTTTTTTTTTTTTTGAGACAGAGTCTCACCCTGTTGCCCAGGCTGGAGTGCGATGGCATGATCTTGGCTCACTGAAACCTCCACCTCCTGCATTCAAGCGATTCACCTGCTTTAGCTTCCCGAGCAGCTGGGATTACAGGCATGTGCCTCCATATCCAGCTAATTTTTGTATTTTTAGTAGAGACGGGGTTTCACCATGTTGGCCAGGATGGTCTCGAACTCCTGACCTCATGATCTACCCGCCTCAGCCTCCTAAAGTGCTGGGATTACAGAAGTGAGCCACCGCACCCAGCAATTAATGGATGTTTTTAAAAAAAAACTTTATTTATTCATCCATAAAGCACTTTATCCAAGTTTTATCCATCCAAGTTTTATCATGAGATTGCCACAATCCAGTTACATATTCAAGCTCCACTTCTAATTCTATTCTGCTTGCTATATTCACAATATCTGTAGTGACTTTCTCCACTGGAGTTTTGAAACCTTCAAAGTAAAGTTTAGAAGGGTTATGTTGAATTTAACCCTTCCAAACTCTTGTTAATGTTGATATTTTGACTTCCTCCCACGAATCATAAATGTTCCTAATGGCATCTAAAATGATGAGTTTTTTCTATACATTGCCAAGATTCAGCAGAAGAATCACAATCTGTGGCAGCTACAGCCTTATGCAATGTATTTCTTAAAAAAAAATAAGACTTGAAAATAAAAATTATTCCTTCATCCAAGGCAGCAGAATGGATGTTGTATTTGAAGACATGAAAACAGCATTAACCTTGTACATCTCCATCAGAGCTTTTGGGTGACCAAGTGCATTGTCAATGAGAGCTTGTGAGCTAAAGTTATTTCTGTTCAAAGTGGACATCATCTTATATGTAGAGAACGCTAAAGATTCCACCAAAGGGGGGGCGGAGCAAGATGGCTGAATAGGAACAGCTCCAGTCTCCATCTCCCAGCACGAGCGACACAGAAGACCGGTGATTTCTGCATTTTCAACTGAGGTACTGGGGTCATCTCACTTGGGAGTGCCAGACAATCTGTGCGGGTCAGCTGCTGCAGCCTGACCAGCGAGAGCTGAAGCAGGGCGAGGCATCGCCTCACCTGGGAAGCATGAGGGGGAAGGGAGTCCCTTTTCCTACCCAGGGGAACTGAGACACACAACACCTGGAAAATCGGGTAACTCCCACCCCAATACTGCGCTATAACACCGGCACACTGGAGAATATATCCCACACCTGGCCGGGAGGGTCCCACGCCCACGGAGCCTCCCTCCTTGCTAACACAGCAGTCTGCGGCAATCTAACCGCAAGGCAGCAGCGAGGCTGGGGGAGGGGCGCCTGCCATCACTGAGGCTTAAGTAGGTAAATAAAGCTGCTGGGAAGCTCGAACTGGGTGGAGCTCACAGCAGCTCAAGGAAACCTGCCTGTCTCTGTAGACTCCGCCTCTGGGGACAGGGCTCAGCTAAAGGAGCAGAAGCCTGTGCAGACGCGAACGACTCTGTCTGACAGCTTTGAAGAGAGCAGTGGATC